>NW_015112675.1:6976-75805 GCF_001443285.1 Poecilia latipinna | reverse complement strand
CAGACATTTTTACTTGGCACGTAAACTATTACTAAATCGTGTGTTCCAGTGCATATGGTTTCCTTGTTGATTATCATTAATAAGTATAAAGACAATTGTAATATTGCTTAGCTGTAGAAATTGTTGTCAATATGTTCCCATATTGATGTCTAAACCTTTCATTACTTACTTCTATCTCCTCGGCTCTGTCTGCGTTGCTGTTGACGATCATTACCCGGATTGGAGAAATCTGCATTATTCCTCTGTGTGCTTTTATATCTTCTCCTGAGGAAACATTTGTTGCACCCTGCTCCCATTATGCAACTCATGGAGACATGGAGAGAGCATCTCTTTTACAGTCATTAAGAACAGCACTAATTCAAGTTGTTGTTTGCTTCAGGAGCACTTGGATAAAATCCTATTGGTCATTGATCATGCAGTACATAATTAGCTTTTTGTGGGGTCAGACATCAGTTTCTCTTCTAATAAACCAGAAGCTGTATTGAGTTTAAGTCGTTTTTCTTCTTCGAATAGACCATTGTGAAAAAAATCTATTCACAATGGTCTATCTATTGGTATAGAGTGGTCTATACAAGTTTGGTGTAGCTCACTCTGTTCTTATTTTGGTATTACTCATTGAGACAATTTGCTCAATAATTAGACTAACTGTGTTAACATAAGATCTATATCAGAGGTGTGAAAGTTGGCACTGATTTTAGTTCGTAACTGTGTGATGTTCTTGCACTCCAAAATTATGCTTATATACTTGTACTTCGATCTTTGTTATTTAAGTTTGTTTTTTCTTAGGGACACAAAAACACTGTCAAGGACGAGTTTTCATTGCCAGGTTAGAGGAAGTGATGTTTCCCCATTTCCTATAATTGATAACCAACAAGAGATTTGAAAAATAAAGCAGAAGTATTTTGTGTAAAACTGGAAGTAAGTTTTCAATCAGGAAATGCATCTTCAAACAAAATGTCAATGCTGGAACTTAAACTTCCTTTGTTCCCTGCTGGCGCTCTCAGCAGCATTTTGTTTACCACACAACACAACTAAACCCTTTCAGATTCTATAATCCTAGCAATTTCCATAATACAATATGGAAAAGGTGGAGGATGAAGCTGGCAGGTGCAAAGCCGGACAGCGATCGAGTTTCCAGCCTACCGTGTGTGGCAGCTCTGGCCGCTCCACCGCTCAGGAATGTCGAGCTCCCACTCTCTTAAGCTTGCTTCTCTTGTGTCCAAATGCATCACTCTTGTTCTCTCCTGTGTTTCCATAGATCCACGGTGTGATGAGAGTGGTGATGGAGCCCTTGCTGGGGGATGTGCCTCTAGTTGGAGGACTGTCCCTGTTTTTCCTCAAGAAGCCAGTAAGTTCAAATCACGCTCGGCTTGGGAATTATTCAACTTAACATGCTAAACAGAGCAATTATCAGAACAGATAACTTAAATGTGGGAATACGGGACCAGATATCTTCTGAGTCTATTCCACAACCTGTGTTGTAAAAATCATTCAGTTTTATATTCAGTGCATGCATTTGTAATGCATGCTTTAAAGGAGATAAAAACTGCCACCACCATTCGGTTTGCCCATCTTGATGACCTAATTACTCACACCAATTCAACCATAAAAGGTATTTTATAAAGTATTTCCATAAAGTGGAAGAATTTTACGTATGAGAATCTGAAAGTGCTTAAATAAAGTCCAGTGGTACCAGTTGTCTGTGTGTGAAGACCTCAGGGAATGTTCTTAAGCAAACAGCATCATAAAAACCAAGGAATACAGCAAACAGCACAGGGATAAAGTTGTGGAGAAGTTTAAAGTTATGTTATAAAACAATATGTGAGCATTAGGGGAAAGCAGTAAAATGTCTGCCTTCATTTTACTGCCTTGAGAGTGTTAGTTTAGAGGACTCTCCTCTAAACTAAGAGGCTGGGATGAGAGAGCAATACAAAAACAAGAAGAGTGTCGGAGATTCTCAGCTCAAGTTGATGGTCCAACTATTTGCCATGCATTATGTAAATATGTACATCTCCATACAGTCTGATGGAGTTTGAGCTAAATAGGGTTAGGGTTAGAATTTACAAAAATTACTGCAGTTGTATTTGCAGAAAGAAATAATTTTGGCCCAAGGTGGTTGAATACAAACACAAGGCACAATTTCAGATTTTATTTGTAAAAAGATTTTAGAACCATATATTATTTTATATCCATGTCACAAATACACATGAAGGTGTGTTTTTGTGACTGTCCATCATCTGAAATCCTGCACAGTGAAGTGTGTGATTGAATTTTAGTAAAAGGAGGGAAAAGTACTTTTCCCATGGACTGCATGTTGCATCTTATGAGACAGTTGTTGCTTTTCTTCTAACTCTTCGGAAAAAAAATCCCCCCTTAATCACTTCATAAGGTGCCTGGATTATATTTTACTGCTTCAATTTCCTGATAGATGTCAGTTATTTTCTCCCGTTGTTTCAAATGCGATCAAGCACTGTCTGATAGAGTCATCTGACATGATTTGCCTCCACACTGTTGGTATTTTCCAGTGCACGCGCTCTATCGATCTCACAATTCAACACCTCTGTTGAGCCGCCGCTGCAATGCTTAAAATTGTTTGACCGATTTATAGCAAATGCTTGGACTCAGTGGAGCTTTACTGGCGCTTTAAATAGCTGCAGATCAAGCCAGACCTACTTTGGCAGATTTCTTTACCCCAGGCACCGAGCTAAAGTGGAGCTATTCTTCCTTCTGCCTCTACAGGAAGAAGCTGCTTCAGGCCATAAATTATGATGTAATCCTACATGTAAACAAATGGTAGTATAAAGGTATTAGTTTAGAGTGGTAAAGAAGAAATGAAAAGCTAAATCAGCAAACCTATGATAGAAAAAAAAAACAAAGTCACAGAATTTGTGTGGTCCAAACTTTAAATAATTTATTCTCCTCTCCTACAAGGCTGGTCGCTGAATGATAAATGAGACGTTTCCAGATCCTGTGAGGTCTTAGCCATGTCTGGACTGTGTGTGATCACAATAGATGTGACTCGGTGCGGTGTAAATAGAAGATGCAACACATTCTGCAGTGAGATTTTATTGCTGCAGCTCTGATGAACAAACACTATGCTTAATGACTGCTGAAGCCGAGGACCGCAGACCGACGATCTGTGGAGGATGTTTGTCCAGGAAACGTGATTATTTCATTGTCAGTTAATCAGCGTGGATTTTTGGATTGAATTAACTAATCACACATTGAATAGCTTTCACACAGTTGTATTCACACAGTTTGTTCACTGAAGATGTTGCTCAGCATTATGGGAAATTGCTGACATTTCCTCATAAAAAAAAAATGTTTTGAGCTAATTTCCTGATTTTCTTGTAAGTTGTAATAGAATAAACATCTTTAGACTTACTTTAGCTTTAAGCGTCAGGTAGAGGACACTTTCTCAATCCTCAAAAAAAAAATGTGAGCCAGATTTAAGTTTATTGTCAGATGTCTTTAATTGGTGGTAAGGCTGCTTAGGTCATTTGAGTGGCTCTAATTGTAATCCTTTTGGAGTCTCCAGGTTACACCAGGCTCCTGTGTCTTGGCTCTTGGCTCTTAACATTTTAATATTTTAAACTTCGTAGCCAAACATTGCAGAGAATTTGAGAATTTGACATTTGAGACAAAAGTCCTCCAAGGTTTAAGTGGGACATTACAAGACATGGTATGGATTTTAGCATAATGTCTGTTGAAGATTCAGGCTAGTTTCCTTTATCAGGAAAAAAAAAAAAAAACATCTTCCGAGTGTAGACTCACCACGAACGCCTCCAACACCAAACATTCCTGTCAGAATTGATCACTCTCAGAAGCTCGGCAAATTCCAGCTATGACCGGATTCCACTAGTGCAGTAAGTTCTGTCATGAAATATCTTTGCTACTTTATAGTTCTAGATCAGCTGTTATGTGCTAAGTGTATGCTAAGTGTACAAGTGATTGGAAACAGCCGCAACTCGGCCACAAAGTGGTAGGCCACTATAAAATCTAAGAGTGGGACCTGCAGAGGCTGGGATGCATAATGTGCAGAGGTCACCAAATGTCTGAAAAGTCAGCAACTAAGTACCTCTAACTTCATGTGGTCCTCAGATTATGTCAGCATCAGTACATGGAGAGCTTTCTGGTATGGATTGCCATGGCTTAATAGCAGCATTTGTTTCCAATTGCATTGCAAAGCATCAGATGCAGTGGTGTAAAGCAGCAGAGACATATTTTCTGAAGGGGCAAATTATGCTTCTTTGTCTGGAAAATCCAATGAATAGGTCTGGGGTTTGACTGTTGCCAGGTGAACAATACTTTTCTGATTGCACTGTGTCAAGTGTAAATTTGGTGTAGAGGCGATTGTGGTGTGGAGCTGTTTTTTCAATCCCTTCATTCCAGTAAGAGGAACTCTTAATGCTTCGGCATATTCAAGTCATTCCGGTTAATTTAATCAGCAGTTTGAGGAAGACCCCTTCCTGTTCCAGCATGACTGCACACACCAATGCACAAAGCGAGTTCTGTACAGACATGGATGAGCGAATTTGATGTGAAGGAACAGGACTGAATTGCATCAACTTCATAGAAAATCTTCTAAGGACCTTTTGCACCAAATCTTCACGCATCACTGACAGATGCTTGCAGTTAGATGAAGACTATGTCAATTAAACACAGACTGCAACGTTTCTGGTTCAGAGTAATTGTGTTTTAAGTGAAATGAGTGAAAATTTGTAAGTAATCCACATCACCAAAATTATTCTTTTTAGAGACTTGGTGGGTAATAAAAGCCAATGTGCTTTGGACAAGTGTGTCCTGTGTAGGCCGGTCACCATAACAAATGTTGCCGGACGATATGTTGTCCCAGTACCTATTGCGATAAATGATAATGTTGTTTTGAGACCATTTTCAAGTAATATGCTTATAACAGAATAATGATAATTTAAGTTCACCCTCTCAAAGACATATAAACTTCAATCTTGAAAAAAAAACACTTATCACTGGAACTGGAAGATATTGTAAATATACAAAACAATCAGAAGCAATAAATAAAATGGAAATAAAAAACCACAGCCAATAGCATAAATAAAGTCCATTTTGATTTGTCTGTAAATACTAAGAAATATTAATCGTCAGAATGGAAATGATCAAGTTCATTTTAAATTTTCATGCAGTTAATTGATGAATTGCTTGTTATGACAGGCTTAATCCTGATTGTATTTATTGTCTCTTCAAATATCTACTCCCAAGTAGCTAGCTTGAAGAGTGCATTCAAGTCTTTCAGCGAAAAAGACTATCTGGTTTGGTGTACAGTACATTTATCTCATTTGACCAAATGTAGGCACAACAGGACCCCCTCTACAGTAGATATTGGCTCTGCTCTCTGGTATTCAGATATTGGTATTCTACACTGGAAGCTCAAAAATATTGAGTGTGATCCCCAGAGATGTTCTCCTTAAAATATACCTGACGGGTCGCAGATTGAGTGCTCACAGTGTTATTGATTAAAATATCTGCAAGACAGCAGAGCAAACATGCCTGTGTGGAGGTCTAGGTGTTTCCTAAATTTGCTCTTACTAAAAAAAAACTAAAAAAAAAGTGTTGTGTGCAGGAAAGGAAGTCAATGATTAACCTTCAAAAATGCAATGTTCCCTGTTTTATCCATCACATCAGCCGAGCCATGTCCAAAAGCTTCACTGTAGAATATTTTCATGTTTTGTCATCACAAATCCCCCTGAGAGTCCCCACCCCATCATTCACAGGCCCGCAGTCCTCCCGCCCTCCACCCTGCAGCGTTTGGTGTTGTATGCTGTAGTCTGCTGCAGAATGAGCAGAGGAGCCTGAGAACAAGAGTGAGAAAGGCTCATTAAGAAAACACTGCTTTTAGAGCTCGGAGGCAGAAGCAGATCAAAGCCCTCCGAGAGGCTGATTCCGCTCGGATCCCTGTGCCGAGTTCTTTCTGTTCAATCCTCTCTTTGATTCGTTTTTTATCACAAACCTTCCCCCGTCTTTTCCTAGTTGGAACTGGTAGGTTTCATGTCATTGCGAATAACGTTGATAGCAGCTTTCCATGCAGCAAAGAGTACAGTGTCCCTCACCTTATTATTCTGAAAACTAATGAGACCCCAGACAGCCTCTGTTGCTTTTGTGGATATATCATTAAGCAGGTGTTTTGTGTTCATTTCTGTTCAGGGATATGTTCTTTTAATGCCATTTCTTAAAGCCGTAAACTGTGTCTAATGTTGAATGCGTTTGTTTTAATCCTTAAGAACATATTCTTTCCTCTAGTTACTGTAAATGTCCAACACTTTCATTTAGCTCTTTTTCTTCAGTTCTACAGAGAAGAATCCAAGCTTACTCTAACTCTGTTTATATTGATGTCAATGGTGATCAGGGTGTTAGTTTTGTAACACAGGGTTACAAATTGTTGTTCCATTGGGACTTTCACACACGTCATCCTAAGACTTTGCAGACAATGTTCCAAAGCAGGCAGCATATCCAGAGAACTGGAACTTGTTAAATACAAGGTGTATTGAATACTGCAATATATTTTAAAACACCACATTTCAACACTTGAATGAGATGGGCTGTAGCAGTAGGATACCATGCAGGGGTGCAACTACCATCTGCTACTGTACAAAGAAAAAATGTGGCTGCATGTCACAATTTGACAATAGGAGATTTTATGACCATAGTGTGCTAATCTCCTACTGTAAGCAGGGTAGTGTACCATGATGGAGAATTTGTCTTGCAATGACCTGCATTATCACCCGATTAGCAATCTAACCAGACTGTATCTGACATGTAGCGAAACAAGAAATTCACATAATGGATGTACAGCACACAGATCTACAGAAACCACTTGATGTAATCACGTCTTTACAGAACAAAAGCTCTGAGGAATATTTGTGACCTCTTTTTGAACTTCTACGACCAAAAATATTGTTCAAATATGTACTACCAAGCTGAACCTAGCAAAGGCGAGTGTGGTTTAAAAACAATTGCGATTATTTGTCTGGTGGAAATTGTGAAGCGGTATCTTCTTTCAGATGTTGGCAAACCAGCAGCACTTGGGAGGGCAGCAGCAGCTAGTATATCACTTGACGCCCAAGCAACAGAAGGACTGTCTGTGGACTGTCTGTACACCAGCTTTTCTATCATTTTATTCCCTCGATATGTTTGTTGCTTTGAGTATTTTACATTCACAGACATTATGGAGCCAAGTATCCTCAAGGTAGAAAAGACATTAAAATAACAAATGCTGCTTTGTAAGAATGAGATAAAAAGGCAGAATGCTTTTTTTTTTTTTTTTTTTTTAATTATTCTGAGCTGGTTGATAATAGTCACCAGGAACCTACAGATGCTTTTTTTTGCTACAGTTATATCGTCAAATGGACAGAAGAGTTTCTACATTCTTACTAGAAAGTCATCTGACTCCAAACAATTGTTTCCTCAGCTAGACTAACTGAAAGGGTTAACTGTTGGACTGCCCCTGAAACAGGACTTTTGAATTCTTTGGCCTTGACAAACTAGCTCTGGAATATTTCTCACTTGCATAGCCACGTCTGGCTGCAGCAATTCATCTCTTTCATGAGTTGTGGAAGTTTCCACACAGCATTTTCTAGTAGTGACAATGACTGTCCTGTTGTTAAGCTGGCTCCTCCAAAACAAAATCCCTCGTTTCTTATCTCATTTCATTGTCTAATGGAGAGTAGTCCCACATTTTCATAAAATATTCTCTTGAGTTTTCAGCTTGGTTTTCAACCTGAGATCTCTAAAACTGAGATTAATACTGAGATGTTTGCTTTGCTGCGTAAGAATTTATGTTCTTCCAATCTAAAATCCTTAAAGAAAAAAAAAAACCCAAACGTATTTCTAAAAAAAAATATTTAAGATGTTTCTTACAAATTGCCATATTATGTTGTGGTCATTGCTCCCATCCCACATTTCACCCCCACATGGGGCAATATATCACAGAGTGGAAAGGATAGATGGTGGTTTTAAAACTTATGCACAAAATCTTTATCAACATTGTCACAAATTAAAAATCCTATTAATTTAAATTAAAGTATAAAGATAAACTTTTTTGTTGATGAAAATTTTGATATTACATAGTAATCAGTGAAGCCTGACTCTAAGAGTTTTCTTTGTCACTGTGAGCTGTTTATTATTTAAACCTGTGAGAAAAAGAAGTTAATCCATTTTAAGATGAGTCAGAAAACTCTGAGGTCAAGGGCCTAAAAGAGTTTGACACTGTCTTATAGGTGCTGCATTTGGGTGGGGCTAAGATAATACATATGACATAATTATGAGGTAAGAAAAGTTTGCTGGAACAAAGCAAGAGCAACTTTTCCAAGAAAACTTTTGATATATAAGTTTGCTACTGCTTGAGACAAGTTTTCTGTGTGCGCTGTAATCAATCAGCCTGTTTATTGGCCAGAAAACATGAAGCCAAGTGGTAAATGGAGGTTGGTGGCAGAAAACAATAACGTTAAGTGTTTGAATCCAGTAGAAGTCATTCACACTCTTTGTTCCTGCAGTCTTACCCATGGGTATACGTGTATGTTCTCATTGTTGTTGTTTTTTGTTTGTTTGTTTGTTTGTTCTTTCCCCCTGTGGTTTAGCTTCTAGACATAAACTGGACTGGCCTCTCAAATATCCTGGACATTCCTGGGCTCAAGTAAGTCAATGCAAACTTGATTTTCTTGTTCTTTCACAAAAAAAAATCAGCTATTTTAAGACAGGATGGAAGTTTTCAGTGCTACTTCTTAGGGACATTGGATGCATTTTTGCTTTGCTTTTCTATAGATCTGTACCTTCGTTGTTTAAGTCGTTTAGACAAAGACAAGCAGTGACATATTCCTAGGTAATACCTTGATATCTATGCTTAGATTTTAAGCAAATTATCTAACTGAGCACAAGAAGGCTAGAAAAATTTGTATTATGTAAAATCTTAACTCATTATTGCTCTTTATTCTTTAACTTTTCCCCCTTGGTTATTAACTAGACCGGGTAGAGAGCAAATGGGAGCTAATTAAGAGCCACTTTCATCCAGACACAATTACTCCCTTCCATCTTGAGTGGTTTCCTGCATTATTTAAACTGCTTTGAAAGTGACACAGACATTAATACTGCATGTAATTTTCTGGGATTTCCACTGCTTGTCACATACAGCGGTGGGGCAGAAAGACTTGTTGACAAGAAAGACGCTCTCTTTCGTCCCTTTTCTTTCTTTGCTCTGCGGGGGTGAAATGAATCTGTTCACCCTGAGTGCGGTGGGGTTTCTTGCTTGATGCCGTAGTGGGGAGCACTTGCAGTAAAAGAGGAAGAAGCTGCTGTAGTAGAGGCAGATTGTAAAAGCAAAATGTCTTATTGGATGCATAAGGCTTACTGTGCAGTAAACCTTCTGCATTTCTAATTTCTACGCAATTTCTATGCAATTAGAGTCTACATGCTGTAGACTCTAATTGCATAGAAATGTTTTAAAAACTGAGCAAATGTTTGTGATTATAATTTTAAACATTCTCATGTAGTCATAAGGGTAGCTGTTGTCTTTTATTTCTCAGAACAATTAACAGACAAGTGGAAAATTATGATGATACACTTATTAATATACTGTTTATTGTTGCTAACTTTGGTTCATTTGAATTCATAATCCATTTTGGTGCGCCAACAGTTTTGTTGCCTTTGCTTTTTTGCCATTACTCATTGTCCTTGGTGCAGGAACTCAGAGGCTCCACCAGCCCACATCTCCCCCATGGTGGCTGAAATATAAGGCAGTGTAACTGGAGAACAGCTTTCCCATTAGGATGCACAGAATCATCTTGGAACATTGTATATTTCAAAAGGCTAATATGCTATCAAGGTGTATATGTTGCATTTTTCTAAAGGAAAATGGTTTTTGCTTCATTTGCACAAGAGTTGTACTCTTCTGCCACAAGCACATCAGATATAGATGGCATCTGTTATTTTAATCAGTAGATGTGCCCTGGTGCTGCCCTGTTATTTAGATATTATATGAAAATGAAAGTGTTTTCATTTTCATATAATTTTGCAAGGTTGATGTTAAAAATCCCTAACAATAACCTGAAAACAGAGCTAGATTCAACTTCACGTAAGACACTAACAGATTACATTTCTTCCTTTAGAAAAAAAAGAAATCTTATTTTTTGGCATCCATTCAGAATGTTCTCCAGCTCAGAGAAAAAAATGTTTTTACCCCCTTCAGATTTCTTCAGCATTTGTTTTTTGGCCGCACTTTCAATTCAGTTTCTTTCATTCTCTTTATATTATTCATCTATTGTCATCTAATTTTACAAAACAAACAGATCGTACTCTGGTTGTACAGGAATGTACAACCATTTCCATTCGTATAGACAGATTAAAATATATTTACAAACTTTCCTATTTGATCTTGGCTATAAAACAACACAATAAGGATAAACACTGAAACTATATCTTTATGTAGGCACAGGTTAGTTTGCATAAATTTGAACTCACTGTAAATGAAATTATCATAATAAAATTGCCTTTTGGAAATACTGAAATTATCTTTACTTGATATTGAAGTTTGTTTGAAAATCTTAGACGTGTCGATTTCACACAAACAGACTGAACCTACAAAGGAGCCAGCACTTGATCACAACGCTGCACATTTAAACCTCTGCCATTGGAGAAGGCATTAAAAGATTTCTTGGGAGAGCTGTGAATATCTGTTGCACCCTGATGTAGGTGCCAATGAGTTCTGCTGATGAGGGAACGTTTTACAGTGTAACTGAAAACAACTATCTCTTAATTGTGCAAGAGGGCACATTCAGGGACTATTAAAGCCAACAGCATTTATCGTCTGAATGTTTGTTCTGTAACATATAGATTTTATGGCAGTCTGGTAGCAGCTACAGCAAAAATGATGAAGTGACTGGCACAGCAATTAGTACAAATCATACACTGGCACGGCGAAGGCATTGAAATTTACATGACTCAATGGTTTGTAAAAACCATTACCACCATGTTGTAAATTGCCAGTAAAGTGCATATGCAGTATGCATGCAGTCCGTAGAAGTATACTATCATAAATAACTCGCACACACAGATATGTGGGTGTTTTGGTGTTTATGCCCGGAGAGCAGAAAAATGCCACTACAAGCACTAATGCAGCAGGAATCCCTTTAACTCTATTTTTTCAGAAATGTTTCAGCTCTGTCATCATATAACCGTTTCCCTCAATGATAAACTGATGACGATGGATAAATTGAGAATTTCCTCTTGGCAACAGACCACAGAGGGAGAAAGTCTCCATTCAGAAGTAAATTTGCCTTATGTTTCAGTTTCAAAATTTTTTAAGGAACCAGATAATGTTTCAGAAAAAAACTACTATGGTATTGTATTGTCTCACTTATTTGTAATTATTTATCATGGCTATGCAGTATTAATCACTTGTTCTTTATATGTAATGAAGGGTTATATTTCACCTGCTTAATTAGTGGGTCTTGACCTTGATGATCCTATAATGTTACAATGCATAAAACTGAAAACAATTAAGGAAAGGCCCTTAGCAAATATGAAAGAAGTGGAGAAAGGTCATGATACTGTTCATTTAAGTGTTAATTATCACAAACTTTAAAAGCAAACTGTAAAATCTGCATTAGTTTTTAAGCATTTGAATGGAAGTTACTGTTAATGTATTAGTTTTAAAAAATGTGTTATTTTTTCATGTTAAAAACAGTAAGTGTTTTAATAATTTTAACTAAAACCACTCAGAGAAGCCTACATTGCCACAGATTTTTAATTAGAATTGACTTTGACTGGGCCATTCTAACCAGAACGTTGATCTACACCCTTTCATAGCCTCTGGGTATAATTTGGTTTCCTGAAATTTGGAGCTAAGCCACAGCCTCAAGTCTTTTGCAGCCTCAAACAGGTTTTCTTCCAGGATAACGTGATACCAACCTCAATCCATTCTTAAAGTGTTGCCTTGATTCTTCCATGCCTGTCTGAAGAATCCTTTAATCTCTCGTAGCAACCGTTCAGCTGTCCCAAAAAGCCTGGCTGGACCTAGCACCGCCTTCGAGTTTTGTTTGAAACATGTAAAAATTATAAAAATTATACAGTAAATTCTATCGGTGAAACACACTTAAAATTTGAAAGAATACAAAGAGAGGGGATACTTTTGCAAGCCACTGGAAATCAAATGAAATTAAATGTCAGTTCCCATACATCTAGTACATTTGTATTTTTATTTTAATTTACATTTTGTAATGAATGTGAAACTCCTTGCTGACATTAGACTTATGTTGGTGATTGAGTATTTACTAGACCTGCAGGTTTTCTAAACCGGCATGATTCTAAAAATAGTTGCAAAATGCAAAAAGGGAAAAGGTTTTTCCTCTCACAATGCAAACTAGCAGTGTCAACTGAGTAATCGATATGTAATGTCATTATTTTCTAACTTGACATAAAAATAAAAGTCAGAGAGATCATTTAGGTGATAGAAAGCATGTTGCATTGTGCTCACTATTTAGAAACATAAATCATGCTAAAGGCTGCAGCATTAAAAGCATTCTCTGACATCAGGATGACGTTGCTCTTCTGTAACCCAATCTGTCAGCACTCAAGCATTTGTGCTGCACAGTATTCTGTCTTGTTGTTTTGCCAGAGTAGCCTAGGATTGCCTAAATCTAAATGATCTTTAAGCAGAGTCCTCCGTGCATTTCTTAATGCTGCCATGAAATTAACTCAATGCTGCTTATCCAACCAATTAACTTGTGAACTCTGGAAATGGCACAGAAAACTAGATCTCATTCTATTTATTTTATCAAACCCCCATGAACAGGTCTTTCAACTAAATTCATCTGAATTTTATTTATTACATTTTTTTTTATGATTACACTTGGATTTTTGGTTTGTGGGCTATCAACCTGTGGGTGTGATTCAAAAGTGCAAGGAATGAAACAGTTGTAGCCCACGTCCTGAAGTTGTTGGTTCATGATGCAATGATTCCATGTTCTGAAAAGATCTTGTCAGTGTCCACCAAGTTTTTGAATGGGCTTTGCTTCGTGATTTTCTCAAGACTTTTTCCTTCCACTTAATTTTCCATTATTATGCACTATATAAACAGCCAGCTTCTTTAGCAATGATATTTGGTGACTAACAGTTCTTCCACAGAGTGTCAAATGGGGCCTTTTTGAATTAAAAATCCTTTTTATTGGTCTAGTGCAATATAATTTTTTTGAGGAAATGAAGTTTAGGTTTTTGTTAACGGTAAGCCCAAATCACCATAATTTGCAGAAATACTTGGAATCATAGAAATGTTACTCACCAGTTTTCTGTTGTATTTATATTGTTCCTTGGGCAGAACTCTTGCAGTGAATTTTCCCCTTGCCTGCATCCATTCAATTTGTTATTAACTTGGTTTGTTTCATCGTTTGATCAGACTAGCTTTGAAGCTGTTTGTATGAGCCCCATTTGTATATATTTTTTCCAATAAGACCAGTCGTTCTCTAAGCAGAGTCATCAGTGTTTTAAGTGATTCATTTGGGGTTTAGACATAAAGAATTCAACAAGACAGAATAGATATGGTTTTCTCTAAATTTTGGACACAAATTACATGCAGACTGTAACCAAGCTGCGGCACATTTTTATATGACTGAATGAGTCGGAGTCACAGGGAATGAACTCATTAAGTTCTGTGTGACAAGATGTTATTTGCTTTTTGCAGCCTGATCATGTTTCCTGCAGCCAATTATGTATTTTCCCTGTTTAGCTGATTAATGCTGAGAAATCACTCCCGAGACCTTTTCAGGATTGCGTCTAATTCGGATCCGAAGCAATAATTTTCATCGGAATAGACACATCATGTTACTCGGGCACTTTCTCGGTAATAACAACCATCTGTCTTAGAGGAGGAGCCTGACCAGTTGATGAAAATTCATTCTAATGACAGTTCTCGGCGATTATAATTTTCCAGTTTTGCCTCAGAAGTTAGCTCAGCATAAGAGCAGCACTGTGCAATTTTGTTTTGTCACTTCACACATGTTGTCATGCGTCTCTGAAATATTAGAATCATCGAGAAGAAGCATAAACCAGCTCAAGCAATGTTCCTATATACCACAAAAGAATTAGACAGTAAGGTGATATTTATAGCCAGAGAGTACTCTTCCTGTCTTTGTTGTAAAACTAAATACTTCAGCCTGTTTACCTTCCTTTTCCTCCATCTCTGTCCTTCCTGTCCCTACAGCGGCTTCTCCGACAATCTGATTCAAGACATAATCAACAGTTATTTGGTTTTACCCAACCGAATCACTATCCCTCTGGTTGGTGTGGAGGACCTGGCCAAGCTACGATTTCCAATGCCTAAGGTACTGAAACAAGTCATACTTCTAAAGTCTGTGCTCGACCTTAGCTGTCTTCAGTGCCACATTCAATTCGATGAAATGTATGTCCTTTGAGCCTTGCTTTTATCAGAAAATGAAAGGGCTCTAGGCTATTCAGAAGATGTATGGTATTTTGCTGAGAAAAGTCAAAGCTTTTCCACTCAAACTTTTATCGATGGCAGCAAGTTTGGTTTGATTTGATAGTTTCTGCTGCAAATAACACACATTTGCATTTTTTGCAAGAGCTATTACAGATACGATTTTGACGTGAGATCAGATAATAATAGATTTTATTATAAACAAAAGATAAGGTTAATCTTTTATTTGTACAAACGTTGCCATGAAATCGGATAAGATGATTTGAAAGTGTAATTCTTTACCCCTGACCCTAATTACAAAAACAACATATGAAATTGAACAAAAGAGACATGAAATGTTATATTTACCGGTAAGATTCTGTTCCTTTATACATTTCATGTAAATATGTTTTAAAACATTTGAGAGAGTAGCACCACACGCTTCTTTTAAACTTTTCCCAAAGTTAGTCTCTCTCCAGGTGAGACGTTCAAAAGCTAATAACAACAAGTAACCCCCTGAACGTCACTTAACAGTAAAACCTTTTTATCCCTCTGCTCTGCATCTCTCCACAGGGAGTGCTAAGGATTCACTTCCTTGAGGCTCAAGATCTGGAAGGAAAGGATCAATTTCTTGGAGGACTCATCAAGGGGAAGTCGGACCCTTATGGCATCCTGCATGTCAGCAGCCAAATGTTTCAGAGCAAGACGATTAAGGAGAGCCTCCATCCCAAGTGGAACGAGGTTTATGAGGTGATGAAGTTGCAATGCTTCTAAAGACTTTTCTTAATCTTATAATATCAGGGAGAAAACTGCGATTGATTTTGTTCCCCTTGTTAGTTTCCTCTTATGGAAGTTCACTAAGCTGCTTTTTAATTTCCAAATATTAGGATCGTCTTCTCCCAGATTGCTTTAATTCAAAATCTATCTGCTGATTAGTAGTTTGAGCAAGCCTCCCTCTGCGTGTTTCTGTGTCTATCAGGCTCTCGTGTACGAACCTTCTGGTCAGCATCTGGAGATTGAGCTGTTTGATGAAGATCCGGACAAAGATGATTTCCTTGGAAGGTTTGCTGCTGCTATTTCTTACCCTGCTGTGTTTTTGAATCACACATCTTTTAAAATGAAACAGGATTTGTTGCACCTCCTCTGTTCAGCTGGTGGATAAAGAAAGCTCCTTGTAATGCAGCTATTTATTAACGTTCTTTTCATGCAGAGCCTATTCATAATGAGCCAGTGATTATCCCACAGTTATTGCCCCACCAGTAAATTTCATAGATTAATTTGTGGTAAAGCTATAACTCTGCGCTCATTGCTATAACACTGAGCAGCAAATCAATGTCTGCCTACCTCTACTGTAATTAATTGGCCTCATTTTATGTTTACTGTTTTCTGCTCTGAATTTTCACTGATTATTAGTCATTATTTCCAGCCTCCTGATTGATTTGACCAAGGTGTACAATGAACAGAAGGTTGATGAGGTAAGATTTGTTTTCTAATGTTTATTTTTAACATGTAGCCTGTAAAAAACACATTTCACAATATTTTGCTGGAGAAAGGGGGGGGGGGAATTAGATTTAGTCCTCCTTGGGATATAGCTTAGGACCAAACTGAAAACAAGAGAAAATGATTCATTTCAACCACTGATGAACACATATGACCTATGTCCACAGCTGGGTTTTCTCTGTTAGGCCAAATACAACGCAGTGCTAAAAGCATTAATTCACACTTTTTACTCCAAGAAGCCACTTCTTTCTCTTAGTGTGACCTCTCTATTACTGCCCAACAAAAAATAAGTAGCAAAACAGGATTTACTGATCTTTTGGATGACAAATTAGGAAAACTAAAATTGGCTCAGGCTGTATTTTGCAACTCATCAATAATTTCAAGAGAGAAATCGCCTACCGTCTTCGTGTTCTTTTGTATGCAACTTCAAGCAGTTAACCGGACCTATTCAGTTTACATAGTCTTGTGGAGGTAAAATATATAAATAATAGTAACAAAAAATACATTTTTGTTGTGCTCATATTTAAATTCTGTGATTGTTTTAAGTGTCATTTATTTGTGCTAGCTGCTCAGGCTAACTATTGTTAGCTTCTAAGCTCCCTTGTGTTAGCCTATCTTCTCAGACTTGTAGCTATGCTGTTAGCACTTGAAGGTTAATATTAATAATAATTCATTATTATTAATAAATATGTTTTATTTATTGATTGAAATAAAACAAAGTTTTGTCATAACAAAAGCCAATCTTAAAAATCTGGTATGCGACACACAGAAAACATAATGATACATTACATAATAAACTGCATAGTTTCACTTTTGGAGTTTTGTATCTTTTTAGATTAGTCAAACACATAACAGGGTACTGTGCACTATCTATATTTAGACATGTCCCTTTGGTTTTTGAATGCACTTGTGCTGAGAAATATGTTGTTTCTTTACTTGTAATTCTTATAGGAGGTAGACTAACCTCTGGGTACAATGGCGTATATGCTTGGTTTTTCTACAACTGCAAAATCTGACCCCCTTGTCGAATTTCTTCTGTGAACATACCATTTACCGTGTCATTAAAGTGCAGATATATGTGTAACTCTGAGCTGTAGCTGACTTTAACTAAAGTAGAAATAAAAGTTTGTTCAAACTACATGTTTGTTGAGCTACAAACAATAAAACCTGTGAGTTTTCGATTTTGTTTCATTTACTGAAAAGGAAATCAAAAGCAGTTCAAAAAATATTTCACCTGTTATTCTGGGAAGAGGGCCAGACATAATAAAATTTACCTTTTGCTTTGTGTGTCACCAAAAAGACCAAAATATTCTTTCTGATTACTGGTTTTGGTTGTTGTTTTAGTGGTTTGAACTGGAAGAAACATCTACAGGGAAACTCCACTTAAAACTGGAGTGGCTGTCTTTATTCTCCACCCCAGAGAAGCTGGACCAGGTAACACTAACGTAGTCACTAACTATTGTTTTTTTTTTTTTTGTTTGTTTTTGTTTTTTTACTTTTTACTCAGTGCAATTATGGCATGTTGATGCATATTCCTGTATCCACAGGTTTTAAGATGTGTCCGTGCAGATAGAAGCCCAGCAAAAGATGGACTCTCGTCAGCACTACTAGTGGTCTTTCTGGACTCGGCGAAGAATTTGCCGGTAAGACACTAAAATATCCTTATTTATATGTTGGTGATTAAACCGTTCTAGATGACAAATTTGTGCTATTACTTCATATTTTCCATCTGAACCATATACGCTTCATTTATCTACACTGACTCAAAATTTGTAGAAATGCGAGTGTAACGCTTGTTTAAATATTAATTACTTAGTTTGCGAATGTCACACAATGACACCCTTTGTTTTGTCAGAATATTTATTTTCTGTGACCTCATCTGTTTGTTGAGTTATTAAAAATTAGATTCACACTCTGGCATTTGCACATTCTGATTTAGGGGTGAAACTTAAGAACTTCATCACAGTTTTTACACCAATCATGGATTAACGGATAAACAAGCTTGAAATGTAAGGTTACCATAATTTCTCAAAATGTGTTGTCACATAGAACTTCATTATTTTACCCGTCAGCTTTTGTACTACAAAGTAGGTCTAAGTCATGTCAGAGCACATGACAAGTTCACCTTCCATGCTATAACTGCGCTTTTATATGAAATAATGTCAAGCCTATAGATAAGTATTATCATTGTGCCGGTTTAAATCCGAAAAAATGTAAGGTGCAAATATACTGTTAATCTGAATGCAGCAGAAATGCAGGTTATTTTTAATTCCATCACTATGTTTTGACAGTGACAGATTATAATTGCAACTTGCTGTCAAAGACATTTTGATACAGTAAAATATTTGTGCTGTAGATACTCCAGGTATTTCCATGTACAGTTTTCTTGCAATAGTATTCACATTTTGTGAACTTTTTCCACATTTGACTATATTACAACCTCAAATTAAATGTTTTTATTTGGGTTCTATGCATAGGATCAACTTAAATTTTGTTTTTCCAAAAGTATACTACTTTACTAATGAACTTGGGGGTCAAAGCAAAGCAATGCACTGCACTTCACTGCACTGCACACCTTTCAGATTTGAATTTGTGAAAAATGCGAAACCCTGAAGAATTTTCCGTACTGGCAATTATGTCACACGTTTCATTCACTTATCTTACAACATTTAATTAAAAATAAACTAAAGTTTGAGACTGACAAAATGTGAAAAGACATTCAAGAAGTCTGAATAGTTTTGCAAGGGATTGCAAACACAATTTGGATGTAGAAACGTCTGTATTTAGTGCTTGCTGCTCAAGGACTCGATCTAATAAAGACATGTGCGGTTGCTATTGTTAAAGGAGAACCTTGGATGAATAAAGCTTTTAGTTTTGGATGAATAAAGCTTTTAGTTTTCAAAATCTCTCTTGAGATTTTCTTCAGCAAATGAACAACCCACATTTAGTCCTTCATTTTCTAAGCCAAAGTGTAGTGCAAATTTTGTGATTTACATAAATGTGTTAGAAATACCGAATCGATTTGAACTCTTTTTCTGTTTCCTCTTTATTCTCCTGCGTCTCCACCCAAGGGTGTCTTCACAGGCAGCTTAGGCTGCGGAAACTTGAGTGAGAGGAGAGCTTCTGGCTTAATCTTTTGTGAGAGCGATACTTCTGAGTGTAGTGCAAATTTTGTGAGTCCACCGATGCTTCTGCATCTTCGTAACCTTAGTATTAGCACTGTGTGATGACATGGATTGAACCATAACGAGCTCTTTCAATGTTTTCTTTTAGAGCATGTGTTAGCTGCATGCTTTTTTTGTGTTAAAAAAAAAATCCAATAACTATTAACATGAAAAAGACTTTTTGAAACCGCAGGATCCAGCCATCCAAACAGCCCCTGGTTGCTTCTTTGTTACATATTGTGCCTCGTAGTGCTCAGTTCAAGGCTGGAGTGAGATAGCTTCAGCAGTAACGCTGCTGGCAGAGTTTCTAATGATCTGTCAGTGCTCATGCAGAGATTCATGCACAGGTACAGAAAGCCTGCAGCGTGTTGATGTAGTCATACAGGGTCTTATATTAGTTCCACCTGGTCTTTTCTATGATGCTTTTATTACTATCTTATTGTCAGATCTTAGCAGTGCCATAAAGACCAGCCCCATACATCCTGCTGTTTATTGTTAAACTATATTATGCATACATATCATGTGCAATTTTGACACAAAGGTGCATCTCATTTAATCAGAGTTTTTTCAAAAAGTGCATTTTCATTTCCTCAGTTCCATGAGAAAAAAAACTTGTATTTTACATACATTGAGTGCACACAGTGGGATTTTTTTTCAAAGGTGCTTTTTCTGTTAATTTGAATGATTATGGCTTACATCTAATGGAAATAATTTCACACATCCTTAGAGCATTAGATAGGAATAATGAAAATGATTTCTAATGCAACCGAAAAGTACACTCATGTACTGTGCAGGTGCAGTTCTGGTTATGACTGTGTGGTGGATTTCAAAGCACTGACTCCAGCCTGAGTCGGCTGCTTTTATGTCTCAGCCAAACTCGGATGGAGAGTATAGATGACGGTCAGCTGGACAATCTGTCTTCCCCACGAATTTGGCCAGCACTCAGGCTTTGTAATTATCCCCCAAACTCTTGAGTGCTCTGTGCTTCGCAGTCCTTTCAAGACATTTTTCTTCCATTCAACTTTCTACTAATATGCACTATACAAAGCCAAGTTTATTTAGCATTGATCTGTTGTGATTTATAATATCAATGTCTGTGGATTACCATCCTCCAAACTCTAGCAAACTATTGTTTCGCAGTTGTTTCAAGGCTGGAGTTGTTTTCTTCCACTAAGCTTTCAATGGAATATTGAGTGGAAGGAACAAGTGCTTGGATGTAACTTTGTGAGTAGCTAGGTTACCGAGTACTGCTCTTTTGTCGCTTATGCTTCATAGATGGTGACAATTATTTGTGTTTTAAAAATCCTTCTCTGATTGATCTAACACATTTTAAAAAAAAATAAAAAATTCAAAAATTTCATTAGTTGTAAACCATAATCAGCAAAATAAGACAAAGGTAGACTTGAAATATATCACTCTGTAATAAATTTATGCAATGCATTGATATTCTAATTTATTCAGATTCACCTGTCATTTTTTGGGGGGTCTTTTTGTTCCCCATGACCATGTTGACTCATTCCAACTAACCACGGGTGTGATTTTTCTCCCTCAAATCTCCTTGTGGCTTAAAGAGCAACCTGTCAGATATCACCCATGACGGGTTGAAGCAAGTCTCGGTCTTTAAGGCCCTGAAGGTAACGTGGGAGGAATGGTCTGCATGTCAAGATCACACCCCTACACTGCAATGCTGGGCCACAGCTGTGTCACCCACTGTTGAGTGATTGTGATGATTATCAAGGTGTCAAAGTGAAACTGTGCATGACAATGACATGAATGTTGAATAAGGGTTTTCATTACCTAACCCCCAGCTTGCATGCAGATGGTTTATACGACACGAAAACTCACTAATGTGATTATTACTCTTCTCTGCTTGTCTGAGTATCTCTCTTGCTTTGCCATTGACTTGAACTATGACTTCCATTTTGCAAAAAAACAAAACCAAAACCTGCAGAACCAGCCAGCTTCAGAGCAACATGCGTCCATGTTTTGCTAATCACGAACTCGATAATGTTGGAATTTGTGGTTCAGGATCCAAGATAAGATTGTCATGCCGGTTGGTTGGCTTTTTGTAGTTTTCCAATGTAGTGATTACAATTTTCTTTGGAATGTGTCCCACCTAAATTCTGACAGGGCAGGTAAATAGAAAAAAAAAAAAAAGGTTCGACAGCTGTAGTTGGATTTAGAAACAGCCCAGTTGACCTGCTCACACAGCTATGATTGTCATGCTCTGCGCTTCCAGGAACAGCTAGACTGTAACAAATGTTATGCATTTCCCGTACTTAGAAACCAGCTGTTGCACATTTCTAGTAAGTGTTTCGCCGTTTCTTAAAAGTTTCCAACCTACAATTGTTCCTCATACAGGTGGCACACCCTCAACCTTTCTTCAGTGGTAATTCAGCATATATAGAAACCTTACACCCATATTCAGGCTTGACATTAACATTTCTCCAGAGTCTGTCAGCTTTAAGAATGAGTGTTCAGATCTTCCAATCAAACTATGGTTGACTGCTTCCTGTTACAAATACTCTGAAACTCATTTTGAAATGAAGAAAAAACAGGAAAACATATAACATGAAATCCTGACCCTGGGTCAAATACAGACTAATACTGTTCTATGCTCATGAGAGGAATGAGAGTTAATTTTTCAACTCTAAAGCTAGGTAAAAAGTACCTAATGTGGGGTGTCTAACATACAGCCTGGGGGCCATTTGAATGATTTTGTGCATCTCTTGATCTAAGAATGGCAGAAACCTGGTTTGCTAGATCATGCATTTGCATGCAAATACATAAAAACCATGTTGGGGTGAAATGTTCACTGCTTTGGAGGCCTTCCAAAAAAAGATGCAGACAAATAAAAGATACTCAAATGAACAATTTGAATATACTATCAATCATTTATTTGCATTTTCTTGCATTTTAATTTGTATGTTTGTTGTACAGCCCTACATCCTGTAAACACAATGATTCAAATCAGTACCCACTGTTCAAATGAAGTTCATGCCCTTGATAAAGCTGGAGCTGTGCATACTGTGCCTTCCATAATTATTGGCTTCCCTGCTGAAGATGTGCAAAAAACCTATAAATAAAGGGATACCTGTTTGTTTTCTTTAACACAGACATCTGTACATAACTGCAGCCCCACTTTAGGTTGTTATATATATTTTCTACATTAATAAACAAAGTCTTAACTAATTTAGGCAGGAAAATAAGTCACACTTTAATGGTGGGGGAAAAAAAAACCCCTGATATATTTAATCTTTTGTCTGTTAGAGAAAGAACAGTAATAACAGATCTTGCGTTAGGTCTGCTGTTTTTCTTTTGTATATTTTGTGTAACCCGGTATACTAAATGGTTGTGTTAATGAGCATGGGCATGCAACAAGAGGCCTAATCATATGCTGGTGAGAAATGGAAGACCTTTTCTCTCTCTTTTCAAGTCATCTGGGTCTTTAATAATAGGGGCACGATCCTTCCGTGAGGAATACTGATTAATTCCCGGCTATTCAAACTCATCATGCTAAATTTAACCTGTAGACAAGACGAAGCCCTGCAGCCTCTTGGCCTCCTGTCTGCCTGCAGCCTCACCAGTCTAATAATCTTCCCTCCTCTCCGTGGTGTGTGTGTTGTGCTGATCGTGTCCTCTAACATGTTGTGTGATTGTGCTGTCCGTCACTGAATTGTGTTCCACGCTGTTGGTGATTACCTAACACCTCTCTCTTTCTCTTGATTGTCTAATAGTCGGCCAAGAAGAACAGCAGTGAGCCCAGCCCTTATGTCCACTTCACAGTTGGGCACAAAACCCTTGAGAGTAAGGTGGGTATTGGAAATACTTGCTTGAATTTCTCTATCTTCTTTTTTCTCTTTCAGTTCTTTGTTTGCTTTCAGTCTCACATCTTCATTTGAACTGATGACTGATTTATTGGCAACTCACTCTGGCAAATGTTACTTGTTTGGCTTAGAGGAAGAAGAACATTTGTCACCTTTCATGCGGTGTGCTATATTTAGCTATACATAATTTATTCAATATAAATGTCAGCCAGAAGAATTGAAGAGCTGAAACACTCACAGCTCCTCAATGATTGATTGAAAACCTTTCCCGAATTAAAGTTTATAAGCTACCTGAGCAAGAATAATTAAGGCATTAAACACTTAGAGGGCTGGTTGAATAAGAGGACAAGCTTCATATTATGACACAGTTAAAAGGTGTTACAGTAATAACATGAATATATTTGTGATGTTTGGTATTTCAATGAAACCTCAAGATAACAATCTGTTGCTTGAGGTTTTTAATGTGTTTGGAGTATTGTCAAAATGTTAATTCATTTCAGTAGCTCTATTAATGAAATGTAGCTCATGAACTAAAAAAAAAACAACCTCATTACAGTTACACATTCAATTTCCGTAAAAATGTTATTACATAAGACCAGATATCAGTGCTGCTGATGCACATTTTTTGCCACAGGTTTTCCTTTCACTCAACTTTCTGCTAATATGCTTGGCTAGATTATTCTGTTAATCCCAAAAGACTGAAAATTTGACTTACAGATCGGGAAGAGTGCTGAGTTGTTTATTTTTAAACAGCCATTTGCCACAAGCAGGCATTGCAAAAGAAGCCTGCTCACAGAGTGCTATTTGACAACATGTAAAGCAAAAGCTGAATGGAAGGAAAAACTGTGCACACTGAACAGAGCTCACTGTTCAATATCCTTTATGTCCAGTCCTTTTTTCTGTAACACACTTTTGATGTTGCTTCTGATTCAGGAGGGGCTTCAGCAAAGGAATGTGTCTATGTTGGCTCTCAAGTTTGTTGTGGGTCTTTTGTGATATTTGAAATTTCTAAGAAGATACATTTTGGGTTTGCACGAAGCTGCATGTCATAATCTTCTGTACAAACAGAAATCAACTATTTAAATAACTCAGTGTGTATACTGAATCTATATGAGTTTTATTTTTAGAATTAAATTACTGGGGGGAAAAAATTAACTTTTTGATATTCCAGTTCATTGACATGCACCTTATGTTTCTCCATCAAGATCCGTTACAAGACCAGGGAGCCTCTGTGGGAGGATTCCTTCTCTTTCCTCGTTCACAATCCCACAAGGCAGGAGCTCGAAGTGGAGGTAAAGCCACACCAAAAAAAATTGAGAAAATATACTCCATGAAATGAAGGTTATAAGTTTTTTTTTGTTGTTGTTTTTTTTGGAGATAAAGGATGATAAGCATAAATGCACACTGGGTATCCTACGGGTGCCTTTGAGTGACCTGCTGTCGGAGGAGGACATGACGCTGGCTCAGTGCTTTCCTCTGAAGAACTCTGGACCCAGCTCCACCATCAAACTAAAGATGACTTTAAGGGTAAGAACAGGCCTTACACAGGTTCTGTCTGTGTGCCTGAGTCATTTACAATTGATGTCACCCACAACAGATGTCCAGACAAAGCCAAGCAGCAAACAAATTACGTGAGATTATTTGTATCGATGATGCAAAATGTTTTATCTAAATAACTTTCTGCTCTCAGCTGGTTTCTTCCTAACCTTTCACCTCCCTCTTCTTTGTTTCATCAACATTTTTCAGACACCAGATTAATACACAAATGTTTTAGGCCTTGTCGTGAATGTTCTTTTTTGCCTTCGTAAGAATCAGTGCAGCTGTTTGCAGTGACCTCTGATGTTTCATTTTATTTCTGTGTCCTGCTCTTTTGCACCTGTTTTCTATCTGCTCATTTACTCACCTCTGTTGCATCCAATAACAAAGTCTCCAGTATATATACTCCTCAAACTGGTTTTATGTCTGTTTAGTTCATTAGAAATAACACTTTTCACCTGTGTGTCCTCTGCATTTGGGTCCTCCTTCGCTTACAACATGACAGAATCATTCGTAGTAACAATTTTTTAAGTAAAACTTGTCTGACACTAGGAAGTAGACTAGGAGATTTCAAAAGACTACACATCATGCCCCGGTCCAAAGAATTTCAAGAACATTTGCCAGTGTGTCAATGATTCATACAGGAGGTCACAAAAATACCCATAAAGCACTGCGGCCTCTCTTACTTCGGTTAATGTCAGCGCTCATGACTCAACAATAAGGAAGGAACTGGGGAAAAGCGGCATCCAAATGAGTGTTTCAAAGAATTCAAATGTCCGCCTTTGCCAAAAAAAAAAAAAATCTTAGGGATTCTCAAGACTTTTGACAACACTGGAACATTTTTATAGTGTGGGTTCTTCTCTCTACCAAAAAATCCTGATCGAGAATGTTTTTCTCTCAGTTTCAGACCATAACTTCATAACCTGGGATTAATGGGTTAGTGCAGGTAGCTCAAAAGAAAAACCAAAACACAAGGAAGGTGTAAATGTCCTCTAAGTGTTGTGATATGATCTAAAGCATGCCATTGATGGTTAAAAAGTCTCGTTTGGTAAATTAAAACTTTTATGCAAAGAAAAGTGGATAAAAATTCCTTCACAGTGATGTAAAAGACCCACTGTTGTTGCCCCCAACAACCCTTAAGTTAAGTTAGATTAATGCTTAGACATTTTCCAACTAAATAAAATCCTAAATCAAAAGCTGAATTTTCAATTCACTCAGGTTATCTTTGACTGATATTAGAAACTTGTTTGACAGTCTAAACATTTAAAGAGTGATAACAAAAAGCAAAAAAATCAGAAAGAAATCTGTCAGGAAGTAAATAGTTTTTCACATCCATTAGTTACTGATACAAGTGTTTCAGTCAGTTACTGCCTTGAATCACTGGGCATTAAATTGAATTGTCCTTCATTTGGCTGAAACTTAAGTTCATTAACTTGTTCTGATCTGATTAAAAAGAAAAAATGCATCCACATTAACGGATGTACTTTTCTCTGACCGTGGCTTCCTCAAACATTCACTTACTCTACTGAGATCGCACTAAATCTTTTTATGGTTCTTTAAGCCTGCGATTGATTTCCTGTCTCCTCAGATACTTTCACTGGAGAAGCAGTTCTCTTCAGATCTGCCCTCCGCGGTCCAGGTCAGGAAGTCCAGTGTTCCCCAGACGGCCCCGGCCCCCTCGTTGAGTCAGTCCGCCTCAGAGTCCCAGCTGCTGTCTGCCACGCCTTCAAAGCCAGTTCGCGCCTCCACTCTCACCCTCCAGGACCCCGACGGCGAGCCGTACTCCACCAGCCCTCGCCGCAGCACACCCAACCTGAACACCAGTATGTCTAGTTCCCAGAAGTACCTGCCTCACAAGGAGTCCACTCCCAGCCTGGCGTCGGACATCTCTTTGCCCATCGCCACCCTGGAGCTTCAGCAAAGACTTCATCAGCTGCAGAAGTAAGACGCAAGGACCAATGGATTTCCCTCACCTTACGTGTTCTGTGACCCATCTATCCATATTTTGTGGACACATTCTATGTCTGAAAGTGATCCCGGCTGACTATGGTGTGTTTATAGTGGCTCGGCCTCCAGCCAGTACCCGCTGGGTAAGATCCAGCTCACTGTTCGGCACAGCTCCCAGAGGAACAAACTTGTTGTGGTGGTGCACTCTTGCCAGTGAGTTTTAAACCTGTTCCTGTAGCCAAGCATGGCTTAAGTGATTATCCAGCATACTTAATAGCTTATTATTCAGATTACTTTGTGAATGAATGAAGACCCCGAAGCCAAGCAGCAGGAGCATGACACAGTTTTGTTCCACGTTTCCACAGAAACCTGATAGCCTTCACCAAAGACGGCTCGGATCCCTTCATACGGCTGTACCTGCTGCCTGACAAGAGCCGGTCGGGAAGGCGGAAGACGAGCACGATGAAGAAGACTCTTAACCCGGTTTATGATCAAACGTAGGTTTAGCACTCTCCGATCAGCTTTTCTGCCACACTGCTATTAAATCTAATTAAAACAACTACCCACCTATATTTTCCACACCCAGACCTTTAGTTTATTTTATTTGCATCATTTTCATAATTCTGGGGCGTGGGGAGTCCGGATACAGCTTTATGTCTGCAGTGATGCACCACAAGGGAAACCAGGAGGCAAACAGATACAGGAGAACGAGATCTTAGCGGTGAAAACTTAGTGGCGTTATATTATAGGCTTTTGCAGAAAATCCATGTGTAACGACAGAAAATTGATGCAATATTGATATATTTGAAGTTGTTTTAGAAGTTCAAGTTTCATATGAAGCAAATCTGATATCGTCACTTCTTCCTCATCGCTTGTAGCATTCACATTCATGAAAAGATATGGACTTTTCTTTTACGACCTTCTTCAAACAATCTCAAATTTAGTGTAACAGTGGTTTAAGATTACAGGTTTGCTTTTCAGGTGGACTTTAGATGTCGCTAAGTGATCTACAGATTTTGATTGGAGTCTTTATAATGTTGATATTGAATGTGTGAACTTGTGTCTGCAGGTTTGAGTTCAATGTCTCCACAGTGGAGCTGCACAGGAGAACTCTGGATGTAGCGGTAAAGAATGGAAGGAGCATCCTGTCCAAACACAAAGGCCTTCTGGGAAAGGTGACAGTAACACTGACAGGTGTCTTTATGTACAGTACAGTATGTCTCTGACTGTGAAGGTTTTCTAAGCGTCACATATGTTGGATTATAAAAATACACAAAATGAAGACAAAACACAATTTTCCTTGGTTGCTTTTTTTTTTAGCCTCTTTTAAGTGTCAGAATAATTTAAAATTAAAATTCTTTTAAGATTTAAGATGAATTAAATTAGTTTTTGTCCAAACTTAACAAAAGCAAAACTAAAATTGTAACAGCAAAAAACCCAGGATAAATCTGGGGACACTACTAGTCCATAAATGACGAAAGAACTTTAGCATCTGGAAATATTAAAATCATACTTTTGAGAAAGTATTATTGCAAAAGTCTTACAAAAGAAAGTCAATTTAGTCATGCAAGGCGTCCAAAGAACGCATTTATTTGTGCAATTTGTGTGTCTATGAAATGTTGCGCTTGTCATTGGTCTATTTTCTATGAACCAGTTTTTTTATTACATTTGTGATAATATTAATAAATAACGATGTTTTCAGAATAAAAAAAACATTCATTCTTTTTTTTTTTTTCTTTTTTGCCCAAATGTAGTGAACGATGCAAACAATGCACAAAACTGGGACTACAACAACAAAAACAAACACCAAATCGACCAGTATCAGAAGAACAACTAAATAAAAAAAAACACATGATTTAATCTCAATATATTTGAAAGAGAACAATATCTACATTTAAAAAAGATGACAAAACAGCAGCAACATCCGAGAAAACATTTTTTAACCCTCTGATGCGTGAGTGACTGACTATACAGTCTTATGTGAGTGGGTCCTTTTTGGCCCGGGTTCCAGTCATTGTGTTTTTATGCTACTTTTGTCATTTTAATTCAAAATAATGTTTTGTATAATACTTTCTACTGTGTTTTATTTCACACAAGAGTTATTTCATGTTTGAAATATTTTCATTTTTCACTTTTTTAAACATTTTTAGAACAATTTGTAGAACATTTTTAAAACAAAATGACAACAGCAGCAATTTTACAACAACAATGATGAAATGTCAATAATGGACAATGTTAACATCCATTATTTGTGTGTGGGTGTGTGTGTGTGTGGGCATGCGGGGGGTGGGGGGGGTGTGCAAAAGAGCACGTTTTCTGAAACTAGCTAGCTAACCAAGCTAGCTAACATTACTGTCGCTATTCTATTATGCTGTGTGTATCACGCATGTGAGTGTTTGTATGCGTGTCATCCATCCATCCATCCATCCATCTTTCGTTTTTCTGGGGTGGGGTCGTGGGGTCAGCAGCCTAAGTAAGGAGGCTCACAGTTCGCTCTCCCCAGCCACTTGTTCCAGCTCCTTTGAGGGAACCCATGCCGTTCCCAGACCAGCTGAGACACATCGTCAGCGTGTCCTGGGTCTTCCCCGGGGCCTCCTCCTGGTGGGACATGCCCGGAACACCTCACCAGGGAAGCGTCCAGGAGGCATCCTAATCAGATGCCGAGTCACCTCAACTGGGTCCTCGACATGAAGGAGCAGCAGCTCTACTCTGAGTCCCTCCTGGATATCTGACTTTCTCACTCTATCTCTAAGGGAGAGCCCAGACACCCTACAGGGAAAACTAATTTTGGCCGCTTGTATCCATGACCTCGTTCTTTCGGACATGACCCAAAGCTCATGACCGTAGATGAGGTTAGGAATTTAGATCAACCACTAAATCAAAATGACCCGAACGCGGGTCATTTTGGACCCACTCACGGAAGAATGGGGTAGTAACATAAAACATGCTGTTTCTTAAAATGTATAAAAGGCAAATTAAAAATTTGAATTGCATGATATCAGTAACGTGTTTCTTGAGGAATACCTGGAATATGAAGTGATGAAAACTTTTCATTACAAAGATATTGCAAAAAAGATGACCTCACCGGGTCAAAAAGGACCCACTTACCCATCAGAGGGTTAAGGCAAGTTATTTCTGCAAAAGATGAAATAACATAAGAAGTATAAAAATATCATGGAAAAACATGATCTCAAATGACACATCAATTGTTATTAATTAATTCATGTATTGATTTTCTCATTCAATGTTTAATTCTGTACCTTCATGTTTTTTTTTTTTGTTATATTGTAAATTAAATTTCTTGTCCAAATTTGCAGGTGCTGGTAGATTTAAGTGGAGACGACATATCAAAAGGATTCACTCAGTGGTAATCAAACCTTTTAATCTGGATTCTTATTCTTTCCTTTCATTCACTGATTTAAAGAGAGTCTTATTGATTTAGCCCTTTAATATTTTGTTCTGCAGGTATAATTTAACGGAAGACGGTTCATCTTCTCAAGAATTGAGAAGAAGTCAAGAATCCCTCATCACACAGTGAAACCTCTCCGTACTCTAAAAGTTATTTTGTTTTTCAGACTATTTATTATGTTTTTTCATGACATTTAAAAGAATTTGGGCATTCAAGAGATTTTCTTTTTTGAGAAAAACGGCTAAAGACATACTATACTTTAAAGTTGTAAAAAAAAAAAAAAGCAAACCGTCTTGTTTTTGTTTGCTGGGTTTTATGTAAATATTAAGATTGTGCATATTTATATAATTTAAAAAAATAATAATAATTTGCAGACTTTTTTGTGGAATTATGTTTCTTTAATGGACGTTTTGTAGAAATATGTCCAAATTCCTAGAAATTTCTGTGACATTTATGCAAAAAAAAATGAGACAAAATCTGTTTTGTTGTTTATGAAAATGAACCAAAGGAACAGATACAATCCCACGCATTGGCCTCATAAGTAGCACTCCTTTTTTGTTATTTATTTTAGTTTTGTTTTTATTATTTTTGTCATGCAGTGTTATTGACCGTTTACGTCCTATTGTTCTTTATGCCTGTTAAAAAAAAAAATACATGTGATGCATGTATGCAAATTGTATTTATTTTTGGAGATTTGTACAATATTTGTGATTTTGAATTTTATCTGAGATGCTGAAGAAAGTGGCATTTAGGGCTATGAACAAGTGCTGCAAACTACATAGGTATATAAAAGAGGATACTTTAAGGGTTTGAAGAGTTTCAAACCAAATGTGAGTCATGTGAACAAAGAGAGATAACTTTTTATGATCAGGTTGCTGCAACATGTTGAGATGATGCATCTTTGCCTATGTGCTTGTAAATGTTTTGCCTTGCAATTTTAACTGTTTGTTGCAACTTTTCAACACATTTCTTCTGATCTATCTTGTGCCTTAAAAACCTGCGATGTGAGTTTTTTTTCTTCTTCTTCTAAAATATTAACATTTTCAAACATTTACCTGATGCCAAGTGGCTTTGAATAAATAAATATGTTCTTTTGGAAAAATCTGTTTATTTTTTATCATTGTAATAAATACAATATTTCTTGTATTAGAAACACGACAGCGTTTTTGTTTGATTGTGTTTGCACAATCTCTTTAGATCAGATTCCCAGGTTTTATGCTCTTTTTGTTCTTCTGCTCACCTTGCAGGTTTTATATAGGATTACAGTCTCAGCGAGCTGTGAAAGAAGGTTCATTTTGCCTCCAGTGAACCATTTCTGTGTTGATTTTGCCTTGTTTTAAATGACTGTCCTGCTGAAAACCTTTTTAACAACAATCCAATAAAAATGTTTAAAAACACGAGTCACGGCTCTACATATTTTAAAACTTTGAAGACAAGGTTTTGATTTTTCAGATTTTAAACATTTTATCCAATTCTCCCAAATCACCATAATGCATTCTGATGGATAAACCTTTAAGTGTTTCTGTTTTATGACGAAAATTAATTTTTACAACTCCAATATCAAATTCAACTTCTGGGATGTGGTCTTTCTGAAAACAATTGGGTTCTTATGTCTATATGTTACAGTCAGACCTCCTTATTGGTTTTATAGACGTTAGTATTTTTTATTTTATTTTATTTTAGAGCATCTATGTAGAAAAGTATCACTCAAAGTTGAGTTGCTGTGGAGAAAATATTTATGTGGTAGTTTGTCGCCCTCAAGTGGTTGAGAAATGTAACAACTCCTACGTCAAAAACAAACGCCTGACGTCAGGACGGAAACAGTCTATCCAAATTTGCGCGGGTTAAGTCGGCTGTCATTTTCTTCCCGGTTCCCGACTACAATAACATAAACAAAAAGGTAACAAACAACTGAGCTAACTTTATAGTCAGATTAATTCTTCATTTAAATGTTAGCTCGGAACTATCTAGTTAGCAGAGAGGAGTTAAATTTATCAAACGTAGTGTTAAATGTGGTCGACTAACAGTCGGCCATAGTTGTTTTGGTTTGGCAAATACTCCGCCTGCTTGTGAAGAAGTCAATGTTCTCACTTCTTTCAAATATTCAGGCCACTTCGTATCGCTTGGATAACCCGGAATAATGTCCAAGCGAGATGTGTTTTTAGAGGCTACCTCTAAGGAAAAGGTGGAGGACTTTCTTCGCTTTATTCAGCTTCATGTAAGTGGCAAGCTCTGTTTACTGTATTTTATTACGGCGAACTATAGACGCAGACATCGGTATCTTAATTTTCGGGTTATACATAGTCTTAACACATGCCTATTACCCTCAAGGGTTTTGATATACGGTTTTCAGCATGTTTTTATTTATTCTAGATGTTATAGACGTGTTCCTTCTCCAGTGGAATTGATCCAAATGCTTGAATTACTTCCCCAAAATGTTACCATCATTTTATGTAGGTGTGTCAAAATCTGAAACATATAGATAACATCACAAGTCTTTAGTAATAAATTTTGATTGAGATGAGTATAAGTTGACAACATGAATAAATTTATTAAATATTACATTTAGTAATACATTTAATAAATAAATAAATAATTTATTTATAATATTTTTATATATATTTTATATATAAATATATTTATTTAATAAATAATTTATAGAGAGATGTAGGGACTTGAGTATGTCGACAATGCTTTTCGAATATGAGAATCTTTGAAAACATGTAAGTATTGCATAAAAACATCATTTGAGTCATCATGAAAATACTAATATTGCTAATAATGCTTGGGTGCAAAAGTAATTGCAGCTGTTTTAAATATAAATAGTCATGTTATACAATGTCACAATCATTCCACAGGCCTGTAAAAAAAGGCATAACCCAGTCCAGCTAGACTTTTTACAATACATAGGTATAATTAATATTTGATTATTGAATGAAAATAACAAAGGCCAATGCTTACCTTTCCAGTTTGGATATATTAATATTAACCTCTGATTTCATCCAGTTTCAGTGCCAGAGATGCAGACAAATCTTTAACAAAACTGCACCAAAAGTTAATGACATGCCAAAGATAAAAACACGGTGACCCAGCCTGCATCCTGGGTTTGTTTCAGGAAACATAAAACCCTGAATCTTCTTTCTTTCTTTCTTTCTTTTTTTTTGTCTGAGCAGAAGGACAAAACCGAGCCCTTCGATGTTGAAGAGGTGGTCCAGGAGATGCCCAGAGAGCAGAGGGAGGCTCTCTGGGGTCAGCTGGACTCGCTCCTCCAGGAGATTCTGACGGATTTACCTCCAGGTCGCTGGGAGGAGGACGCGATGCAGCAGGAGTCGGCGCCGGATCCTGTGAGTTCATCAGTCACTTCCTGTCCAGCTGGACGACATCAATCAAGCGTTACTCAGAGTACCTCCAATGTGTTGTTTTCTGATTGTTTTGAAATGCGTGGCTACATGATTTCTTCTCTTGATGATTCTAGAAAAACCTCTTTTAATTGCAGAAGCACGTCATGGCGGTGGTGGACGGTGTTACCCTGGTGGCTGCTGTGTCTCTGAAGGTCTTACAGGACGGAGACACGTACGGTGCACTTTTAGATATCGCCTGCAGGCTTCATGGTGAGAATTATGTTGTTGTTTGATTTGACAGATTTAATGGTAATTGCACTGAATCTTACATATTGCTTTTCTACTGACACCCACCACTCAAAGCGCTTTACAACTAAAGCCACTTTGCTCTCTGTTCAGACTGTTCCCAAACAGTCTGAACAAGTTTGGAAGTCAATTTCAGGAAATTTCACATCTCATTCGTGCATCTCTCTCTGTTAAGGCTGGACAATATATCAGGAATATGTTGTCATCGCAAGATCATTGTGTTCAATATTCACATCTCAAATGTCTGGAGTTCAATAATAACTGACTAATGTATCCTAAGTGTCATGAACTTACATTTTACATTTTACTGTTATGTTTAGTCAGTCAGATGCTCACACAGGACACTAATGACAATGTCCAATATGCTAAAGGTCAAGAGAGATGGAAGCACAGATGAGAAAAAGAGGAAAGAATAAAATGGGCTTAACAACTAATGTCGCTTTGCAATATTTACCGATAATATTACCACCACTGCAAGATTTTCTAACATCGTACAGCCCTAGTCTGTGTGTCTGTCGGTCCATCCATGTGTCCTTTCCTGCCGTTGCAGGAATGCCTGACATAAATTCACTCTGAATCTTTACATTTAAAACCACAGATTCTTAGATTCCAGAAATTAGCAGTTTATGTATCGTCTCGAATTGGACTTCAGCTTTTTCCAAGTATGGGTAGGTATGAAAAAGGAAAAAAAATGCACGTGGAAAATGAAAAAATGTGTTTTTCCACACTTCTATTCTCTTGTTCTTTTCTTATTCTTTTTTGTGTCTTTCTTTCTTTGGGTTTTGTACGGGATTTGCATATAACCTTCATTATAGTCTCTGCAATCTTCAGTTTTCGATGTTTTAAAATGTATGTTTAAAGCAGAAATTTTTAAGCTGTGGCATAATGAACCTGTAACATCAGAACTGGGAGAACTATGAGAAGTGTTCTGTGAATAAACTTCCTGTGCCTCTCTGTGATTGTAGCTGTTTTTTCCCCCCACCAGATGTTTTGGTGTCCCTCCCCGTGTCCGAGGCGCCGCTGCAGCTCCGCATACAGACGCTGTTTGAAACCTGGTGGAAGAAGGAACTGCTGGAGAGGGAAAAGTTTGGGCGCGCTGCTTTCCTCATCTCCCTCCAGAAGAGCTTCATCCTAAAGAAACCGGTCAGTGTATTCTCCCAGGATGTTCAGTATTTTTAGAAACAGGAGAGACGTTTTCTGGCTGAGGGTAAGATCATTCTGACAGGCAGGAGGAGGAGAGAGAGAGAGCCGTGAGCAGACCTAATATTCTCATCTGTGATCTCTTTGTCAGGCTGCTGAGATCCAGAGGCTGTGGAGTCTTCACAACGTTCTTAAGAGTCTGGAGTACACATCAGAACACAACAAGCAGATAATCGACTTGCTGCTTCAGTGCTTTCACCGTCCTACTCACATTAGAAACGATGATGTGAGCGGAGGCGGTCGTTATCGCAGTTTCTCCGACTTTGTCCTTGAGCTGTCGGCCTGACGGTGTGTTTACTGTCGCAGGGAAAGCGATTCCTGGTGTTCCTTTTCAGCTGGAACGTTGATTTTATCTGGCTTATCCACGGCACCATCAAAAACCAGCTGGAGTTTTATCAAAAGTAAGAGGTGCTCTTCATAGTCAGTGACTCCAGTCAGTATATATATATACCAGAGAGTTTAATAATTTTGTTTTGCTTTATTCTCAGGACCCTAGCCACTCACATCGCGGAGATCTATTTCAGAGCCTGGAAGAAGGCCAGCGGCGACTTCCAGGAGACGATTGAGAGCACATGCATTCAGGATTTCATGCAGAATGCCATTTTGCTTCAAAGAACATCACCGGTTCACAGCAAAGTTAGACAGGTCTGCCTCGTTACGGCTCGTTCACATTTTTGTAATATCACAACCGTAGAGTTAGGATTTACAAATAAGTACAAAAAAACATGATAAGTGATGTGGATTTCTGCTTAGACCCCTCTAATCTGATACTAAAATCCTTTGGCCTTCAGAAGACAGATCATTAGTGAGGCCTTTTGGCAAAAAACAATGCTTGTAATGGATAACTACACTCTAAACATAACATACCCATTGTGAAACATAGGAGGGGCATGAAACAACTTGCTGGGGGGATGCTTTACTTCCTACTTCCCAATCGTGTCCTATTCTTAAAGGTTTACAACATAAAATCCAAGTGAAATGTGAAAAGTTTGTGGTTTTCTTGTGGTAAAATGAAGAGTTGTATCCTGTTTTGCTTTCAGCGTGTTCTCTTTTCCTTATTTCATGTAGATCGTGAGCTATTTTCACTCGAGGAAAGGATGCCCCAGTGTAGACAAGATGCTATACAAACTCTACAAGCCGATTCTCTGGAAGTCTCTCAGCGTAGGCAACACACACAATTAGTTCCTGGGATCATTCACACTGTGCTTACGTGCTGTTCCAGTGCTGATGTCTGCTTGACGCCTTCAGGTTCCCAACTTTGAAGTGCGAGCAAACGCCACTTTGCTTTTCACCGAGGCCTTCCCGGTGCACGACCCGGAGCTAAGCAACGAAAACGTGGACATGAACATTCAAAAGCAGCTGGACTCGGCAATGGTGGGGATTATTTTAAGAAATCAGGATGGAGATTAGTTTTTATTCCCTGTCAAATTCAGTTCTTTCATCCTTCATTTTTTTCCCCCCCATTACTTTTCATGATTTTTACAAATTTCATAAAATGCAGAAATACTTTCTTGAGGAAAACAACAAAACTCTATTCTTTTAAGAATGATTGACAAATGAACTTTGAAAACTGGTGTTGAGAAAGGAAAAGTACGACTTCTACATGTGAAGAATGAGGGAACGCTGAGATTTCCAGCCTTGTTTTATCGTTTCAGTGGAAAACGATTATTTCAGGGGGGTGGGTGAGCAAATTTTCACACGTATCTAAATGTCTGTCCTCCTCAGGCGCTCCTAGATGACTCTCACCCCACTGTGCGCTCCAGTGCCACGCTGGGAGTCTGTAAGATCCTGGCAAAGTGCTGGGAGCTCCTTCCGCCAACGATCATCACAGACTTCCTGAAGAAGCTGGTAACGGAGCTGGCCGCCGACAGCAGCTCTCCTGATGTCCGCTGCTCAGTCTTTAAGGTAGAACGCCATGGCCTTAGTTCAGCTTAAGTCAACCTACAGCAGAAAAATCCTGGAAATTTAATTTTGAATACTTTGATTCAATACAGGTATTCATGGAGTTCAGAGGCTCACAAGCCTAACTTAGAAAATCAGTGTCTTTGCTTATGCGACTGATATTTGATTTCTTCACTAGATTTTCTTTTATTTTAATCTTTTTTTTGTGTGTGTTTGTTTTATTAAAAGAATCTACAACCTCAGTTGTATTTGACGTATCCCAAAATGTCCCATATCAGTGAAAAACCTTTATTTATCAACATTTTAGATATTAGATAAAAAGCACAAAAACCCGATTTGTATCAGTATAGCAGGAAAAAAAATAAAGATTTCTAATTTTATAATCTTTACAAAACGCATAGATGTTAAAGGACATCTTTACATTTTATTAAGATTGAATATGGGGGATTTATTAGGTGTGATTTTTTTTTCACACCATTTTACATTTGGTCAAAGTGACATCTTACCCACAATCAGGTAGGCACAGGTCAACAACCACAATCTTTAATGAACGTAACAAAAAGTAATTTTTGCTTCGTAAAACTTGTTACCATGAAAGGCCCCTATTTTTTCATATTTTATTTTTATATTGTTTTTTTGTTGTTGTTTTTTTTTATGAATCTTATGGATTTTTATGTTTCCTTTTTTTTCTCTTGCAGTGCCTGAATATTGTCCTGGACAACCCACAGAGCCACCCACTGCTGGAAAAGCTGCTGCCCACCATCAAGAACAGTCTCCACGACAACTCTGAGAAAGTCCGCACGTCGTTCATCGACCTGCTCATCAAGGTCAAAGCAGTCCGTGCTGCCAAGGTGCGGTTTGTTTGGAGAAAAAAATATATATATAGTTGCATTTTCATTCTGGTATTCAGTTCATTAAGACTCGACAAAGTGCTCAAAAAGTTGCAGTGATGTGTGGCTGAATCTAATAATAAAGTGTCAGTGTCTCTTGTGGTCAAAAGTGGTATTACAAAAACAAACTAAAAAATAAAGCTGATTTTTAAAGTCTGGCTAAAAAAAAAATACTTAACATTTTAAGAGCTGCAGGTTTCTTTTTTGTTACTGGCTTCTTGTGGTAGACCTCAAAAAAGTTCCTTACATAACTGTTGATAAATCCCAAAGTTATACAATTTCTTTTAATGCAGATTTAGAAACTGACTCTCTTGATGGCTTTTGTAAGAGTGGTAAAGTAATAGTAGTCAATCCACTGCTATTATTTCTGAAAAAAACATTTTCTATCACAAAGTAATTTCTAATTTAATCAAATAAAAACGTGCCACAGCTCCACCGATTAAGCAAGTGGGAGGCTTTTCTCCTCACCCTCCCCTCTTTCTGTCTCCTTCCAGTTCTGGGATGTCTGCAGCATGGACCACCTGCTGGCCCGCCTCGCCATCGACTCGCTTTCCGTCTCCAAGCGAATCGTCGACCTGCTCTTCAAGTCCTTCTTCCCCGTCAACGAGCCGGAGAAGGAGTGGTGCTGCAGGTGCATCACCCTCATCCAGATGAACCCCATGGCTGCCAGGAAGTTCTACCAGTTTGCTCACAAACACACAGCTGCCACCAACATCAGTGAGGAATAAAAGTTTGTTTTTATGAGATCACATGACAGGCTGTAGCACTGAATAATTTAGTTTCTTTTTTTTTTTTTTTTTTAATATTCCAGTAAAACTGATTCTGGCTATTCGTCGAACTCTGAACAACTGCATCCAGGTTGACTTTGACGTGACGGAGATTAACGACAGCAATAAGGAGAACAGCACAGTAAGACGGAAGCATTTATAGACTCTATTGAACTAATAAGAAGTGCATGAGTGAGAAGAAACAGTTACATAGCATTCATCGCCATTCATTCTGATATCCTTGAATTAAATTTGGGGTAATAAACTGTCCACAGCTCAGGAGGGAGAACCCGTAGACTGTGTAATTATGAGTAACGGACTAAAATGCATTGACGTTTGAGGCTGTAATGGGATAAAATGTGAAAAAGTGGCTATGAAGACTCTTGCAGGCGACGCAGAACCGATTTAAACTCGATGTCCAGTCGCCAGCAAGATCTAAAGTAGCACTAAACTCTGTGTCAATCAATGTGTGTTTGTTGCTCCCAGCAGGGCGGACCGCTGGTGTTGGGACAGGACTTGTCCGTCGTGTCCAGTTTGCTGGAAGTCGTGGTCATCCTGTGGAGAAGTGTTGAGAAGGCGCTGAAGCAAAACGAAGAGGCGCACAAGTACACAGTTGCCAAGTTTGGAAATGTCATGGCCAAGTATTTCCAGGCTTTTGAGGTAAAATAGCTGCAGTCCGTTATTATTTTAACGTTTCTCTAAACGACAGCGTAAATGTTTTTTGTTGTTTTTATTACTGTTTTTTTGTTGTTGTTTTCTTTAGGATGAGCGCTGCACTGTACCTCTAATCCAACTGGCCTCTTGTATGCCTCCAGCTGCAGCTCCAACATTTAGGTGGGCTACAATGCTAACTTCTGATTGCACTTGATTGTGTCTTGATGTAAAACGGTCTAACTCGACTGTCTTGTATTGAAATGTCCTAGCCGCGGCGTGCTGTCCAGACTGAGGAGGATGGAGTCGGGATCTGCTCCAGCTCAGTTCAGCCAGCTGCTGGACTGCGTCTGCAGCTGGGGTCAGGCGGCCGACGTCCTCGAACTGGTCTCTGATTGGCTGGGCGAGGCCGTTCCCAAGCAAGGGGTCAGTGGTCAAGGCTGCATTCCCTGTGCTCTCTGGGAAACTATAGACAAAAAGTTTGAAGACCGCTTTAAAAGTTTGCCAGGAGAAGTGCGTAAAATGTCGCCTGCTCCCAACTCTAGGACAAGGCCGCTAAAAGCAGAAAGGTGCGAATCCAGGAGACGGCGGAGGCCAAACCAGACCTGGCTCTGGCGTATCTGGAATACCTTTTCAGCCACACTTCCACACGGGAGAAAGTCCTGGCTGTGGGCGAGGGGCCCCTGAAGGAGCTGCACACGCTTTTAGGGAACTGGAAGGTATTTTATAAAACGGAAAGGTTGAAACACGTAACAGTGAATCTGTTGCAGCCTTCCTCTACAAGTAACATGTTTCTCTGTGTTGTCTCGGCAGTCGGTTCTCTACACTCACCTCAGATCCTCCACTGAAGACCCAAAAAGACCCGAAGTGGAGACGGCGCTGAAAGCCTTCGTTTACCACGGTCGCCTCGGTGCTCATCTCCAACATCACGTAAGTCTCTCTCTCTCTACTGATTAGCATCTGTCGTCCACCTGCTCCTGTGTTTTGTTGAAATGAATGCTCCTTTTCATAGCTAGTTATAGTTTGCTGAAACAAAGTGGAAGAAACCTTTCTCTGTTTCATGGATTTTCATGGAATACATAAAAATAAACCTGTAAATGTTCAAATTTGTTCTTCTGGAAAGGAAACAGCAGTTTATGCGTAAGCCCAGATTTTGCTCACAAGTTCAGTTATGAACATACATAAATCTCCACAGCATGATGCTGCCACCAACATGCTGGACATTGAGTAGGTTGTTTTTGGAAACTTCACTCTGACAAATGCAAACATGCTTCTCGTTATTGTTTTCAATCTGCTAAAATGGCCAAACGTTTTCCTCCTGAGGGAATTTGGCCTCTTTAGGCTCGACGTTTTGTTCTTCCTGGGTTGTTCCTCAACATCTCTCTTCTGATTGTGGCTGTTTGTGTCTTCCAGGCCTCAGCAAAGCGGTGACGCATCCGAGTAAATCACATTTATGTACATTTGTTTGAAACGATGATTTCTGGAGCCACGGTTATGTAGAAATTGCTCCACAATACTTCTTCACACCTGCAGTTCTTTTTCATTTATTTTTTTTATTCGTCCTTGAGAAGTGTTTTGCTTTCATCTCCCTGGAAATAGTCATAATATTCAAAATGAAGATGAAAGTCGTGCTCTTTATGTCTTCAAGCATCTACACCGTAGACAATTTCCCTGAGCAGCTTCCAGACATCTCTCCAGATGACAGATTTTTATTTTATTTCATTTTATTTTTTTGTAAGCCAGTTTGTCCCTGGCGATGAGCCCGCTCCTTCTGTCTTCAGCTTGACGAGAAGCTAAAATGAAAACAGGAAGTGTTTTCTCTGTCTGCCAGTCGACAGCAGGTCGGGACTACCTGGTCTCCGTGGAGCGAGTGGCGGCGTGGGTCGCAGAGAAGATCCTGCCCTTCCTCACCGGGAGCGACGACGGCGAGGTCTCGGAGGGGTCGCGGAAGCTCGCCACACAGATAACCGAGGTGAACTTCACTGTTATCTCTTTTTGGAAACAAACACAGCTCCAAAACTGTGGCTTATTTGCTCATTTGCTATGTGAGATTTGGTTTCATTATTGCTCTGTAGTTATTAAACCTCAGCTGACCTTAATAATTCTAGAATGGAGAATGATTCTCATTAGGCAGATATTAAAAATATTTTTTCATTTCAAAACTGAATTTGTATTTGCATGATTGATGACTAAATAGTCTTATATTCTCAGACAGACGGAGCTGTTATTTTTTAAAGTAATGCCTTTTCGTTCCCGGTATTTGACATTTTGAAGAACTCTGATGTTTTTTTTTGTTGTTGTTTTTTTCCCTACATCCAACATGATGCAGATTTTCTATTTTCTCCCGGAGGAGCTAAATATGACGTGAATGTGCGTCAAGCTGGAAACTGGAGTCTATTTATATGATCACTAATGCGTTTTAGAAATCAAACCTGACATTATCCAGGGTTTAATATGCAGTATGGAAAAGTATGAGAGGGAACAAAATGTGTTTCCAGATTTACTCATGTCTCTACGGGTGCAAAACCCATATGGCTTTCGGTTTGATCATTAATTGGTTTGTCCATCTGTTTCACCGTCTATCAGTTTCTCCTTCGATTTGTGTCAATTTATTTGTTTTCCTTTAACTCATTCATCCACCCTGTTCTCCATCCAAATGTTGGTCCTGAGAAGTCAGGGAAAAGTCTGGAATTTTGGACATAAAAAATGAGTTGAATATTAGATTAAAAATCTAATCTTCCAGATTAGATTTGTATTTCGCTCACTTCCACTCCGGCTCATAACCCGGATCAAAAGGAAGCCTGCTGTTGCTGCTGTTGTTATCCTGGATGTTTGGTTCCGTTTAGCTCGTGTTCCTCCTCCATCTGGGACTCGGAGCGCCGCTCAGTAAATTTAGAATCCTCATTGATTTTTCTGCTCCAGTCCACACCACGCTGCTGTACGCATCCCTCCTTCTGCTCGCACTACTGAAGTGGATTGTTTTCCCATTTCTCCTATCAATCCCACTGTTTTGTCAGCTCTTTAGAGTAACTGCAGATGTTTATTTTTTTGTTTTTTATCAGAGCTTCCTGAAAGTGTGCCGAGACATTTTCCTCGTCGGTTTGGGGGACGAGACGTTCAAAGGCCAAATCCTCCACCTGTGCTCACTCATCCTCCTCTCAGGTGAGAATATCATGATATGTGAAGGAGACGTTGCAGTTTTGCTAAAGCAGACAAGAAGAAGGACGTTTCCCTGAGGTTTACCTCGTCTAACTCTTGAACGTCTTACAGGGAAGTAACGGCAGCGTTTGTGTTTGCAGAGGCAGGCTACACGTGTATCCCAGCAGTGCTTCCGATTCTAAAGGAGGTGGCAAACAGCTTTGTGCCTGATTATAACGACCAGGATCAGGAGTCCAACTTGGTCATGTTGGGTGTGGTGGCCAACATTTTCCAAAAGATCATAGAGTTGTTGGCACGTCGCCTGAGGAAAGAACCGGAAGAGGGACAGCTTGTAAGGAGTGTTTTTTTTTTTGTTTTTTTTTTAATTGTCATTCAAATAATTCTGTTTTCTGTTTCAGTGGCTTGCAAAAGTATTCACACAAAATATAAAGTATGCGCGAAAATTTAGAGTTCCGGTTTTTAACGTCTTGAAACTCTCCGGTCCACTTCAGCTGTGTCGGTCAGCCGTTCCCAGCCTGACGGACTTCCTCCAGGTGGCACAGACGTGGGATGCGGCGCTTCGTAGCGGGGTGCACTCCACCGTGTTTGCGGCCATCATTGTGGAAAAGAGGCATTTGCTTCAAAAGGAAAAAAAAAAAAAAAAAAAAAAAAATTAAAATGGCACAGAACAGAGCCTGTCAAAAGGCTGGAAGTTACCTGCTTTCATCAGCTTTAGTTGACGGAACCCTAACCCAAGTGAAAGATGTATTAAATGGTTTGTGTTTCTTTATTTGAAGCTTACACATCCTGAAGAGGTTGTCATCCCGCAGTCTGTTGATGAAATGCCTCCTTTGTCCAGCTTACTGCTGTCTGTCATCCTCAAATCCCCCTCTATCACAAGGTACACACACTCAGTGCTGCTGATTTAGTCAAATTCGAAAGACGTTTTATAGATTTTTCTTTTTTTTTTTTCTTTATAAATTCCCGCTTTAGGTCATTTTTGGCAGAGGTCTCGTCATCTTTGGAGTCGGACGCCCTTGACAGTCTCTCTGAGCTGGCGGCAGTTCTGCACGTCTTGGCGGTCATTAAACAAAGTACGTTTCCGTGCCTCAAAACGTTCACATTGACATTTGCTGTTGCCATTTATTGAAAATGAATGTGGTTTGTTGCTCATTAGCGGGGCACTCCAAAGGCGGGATAAAGAGAGCTGCCGTGTCTGTTCAGCAGCATCTTCATCAACATGCAGGCTGCTCTGTGGACAGTAGAGAAACCCAGAGGTGAGTTTTCTTTTCTTTTTTTTTTCTTTTTTTTAATTCAATCAGAGTTTCTGTAAAGGACTGGAAAAACGGTTTAAAAGTTTGACTGTTTACGGAGCCTAACAGTTTTTCTTTTTCCCCCCCCAAAGGGTTATGTATGACTCTTCAGTGAAGACCCTGAATGCTCTTCTGCATTTCTAATCTTCCACAAATTAAAAATGATGAGTTTGTGTGGCGTGTTTTTGTTTTTTTTACATCTCGTCATGCTCTTCAGATTTTAACTGTATCAACATGTGGAGAATTTATATGAAAAACTCTTCAGTTTTTACATTTATGATATTCACAAACTGACCCCGACAGTTTAGAGATTTCTTGTTTTCCTGTACACTTTTCAAAGCTCTCATTTTCTGTCTTCATATTTAAAACACATTTTTGATGTGTCTGTATTTGTCTTCATATCTGTTGTGTTGTCAGCCCAATTTTTAACTCTGAAATAAAACAAACAGCTTGATGGACATTTATAAAAAGGTGATTATTATTTATGGCTAAAAAGGACACTTTGTGTGATGTTCATACCTACTAATCCTACTATACCTGCAACCCACATTTTTAGAGTTCAGGCCCTAACATTTGTATTTTTATACATCCCCTAATTTCTTATATTTATTGGGTAAAAACATTGGTGTTATTTATTTATTTATTTATTTTAACTAAATAACATACTTCAGCCATAAGAAATATGTAACTTACAATATCCTTCAGAGGTCCTTAATGGTAAAATCTGAAATACTTGCAAACACTACATTAAAAACAAATATGATTAAGGGCATTAAAATAAAATCAACAAACAAAAATATATGTAACTTTTTAATAGTGGGATGAACTCAAATGTAAATATATAAACAATAAGACAATTGGTAAATTTGTAACCTGTTGGGGTTTCCTTATGTTATGCTCCACCTTTTGAAAATTGACATTTAAATATCAGCACAGTCTTCATAGCTACAATAATTAATTTCTTTTCTTGCAATTCACAACTCTGTTTATTTTTGTTGCGTATATGTTTTAAAAGAAAAAAAAATAATAAAGGCTGATTAATTTTCTTCCCTGTGTGTGTGTGTAAAATCTAGTTTCTTAATGGCAGCAATAAATGAGTGAGAAAGTCAGCAATTCTCTGCCACATTCATCTAAAGATGAAATTATGTTTTTTCTCTGCATAGTTCTTATAAATCCAAAAGTTTTTTTTTTCTTCCTTATTTGCAAATTGGTATATTTGCAGTGCATCAGAAAATATCTTCACATAATGGAATTCAGTAAAACTTTTGAATGGATGTTCAAATTAAAAAGCCTAAGATGGGGTTGTATATATTTTTTGTATCTTAGCAAATAGCATCTAAACATACTAGATTACCACAGGTATTAATTAGGTCATCTCTCCAAATCAGTAAATTTAGATCCAGTCATGAAATATTCTCTCCACTAAACATTTCACAGTCAACTGCTGTTGATTCATGGGGTCATGTGTGTGAGTTTGGTCCTGATATATTATTTGAGGCACGCTGACCTTTTCTCTTCCAACATCAGTGTCTGACCTCAGAAATGCGCTTCTGGAATGATGGTCAAAACTCCCTCCAAAAGCCCTTTGTGATGACACGATAATGTGTGTGAAGGCGGGCGAGTGAATATTATTATTATTATTTTTACTTGTATATGTATCACAAATCAATGTGTTTTGAGGACTTCGCAACAGAATCAAATGCGTTTGCCTTCACGCCGTTTCGGTGTTTCATTTATAGTTCCTCCTGCCGTCAGTCTCCTCTCCTCTCGCCATGTGTGCTGCTTGACGTCAGGACCCTAGGAGGGGCTCCTCCGTCAAGCTGGTCGCTGTTCGTGGTGCTGAAACAACGCCTGGCTTCGGTTGTGCCTGAGCGAATCGTTCCGCCTCTCTCTCTCTCTGCCGTTCCTTCTCCCATCACTTTTAATCTCCTGTCCTGTGCAGCCGTCCTCCCCGCCTTCGCCCCCCCCCCCAACCCCTCACCCCCTCTGAGGTCGAGGCTGAAAACAATGCAGTTTTAGCGAAGGTGTGCGGGAATGGATTAGTGCTGAAGGCAGGAGCGGTATGGATTCTCCGCGGTGTCCCGTCCTCGTCGCTGCGCTGGTCGTCTGCCTCTGCTCCTCACCTGCCGTCTCTGACAGGAAATTCGGTAAGAATCCGCGTTTTATTTATTTATTTAATCTTATTCCACGGTCGTTCCCAAATTACACTTCTACCAGAAGTGGGATCGTCTCTGCTTTGTTCCGTCGTCACATTGTGGCGCTAAATCTCCAGATGCATAAACAAAAAAAAAAAAACAACAACCAAAAAACATTTAGCCTCTTTGCAAAACTTCAGGGGAGATCTCAGCGTGCAAACGGAATTATCTCGCAGAGTTTCCACATTGATGGAGGAGGTTGGATGAAGTCCGAAGATCCATCATTAGGAAAAGTTACGTAATCTCCCAGGCCTAATGGACGAGATGTTTCCTGTGGGACTTCTTCTCTACTTTCTACCCCATGTGTTTTCCGTCTGAACTGCACATCTGTAGTCCTCACTGTATTTAGTAGTATGACACAATGATTTACAAGATGGGCTAAACATGATGTGTGAAATAGAGCGAAGTTTGGTTGGATGGACGTTTTTTTTTGGTGACGAGCCAGTGATAGTCATACAAGTGCTTCACGGTTGATTTATTTCGGTATGTACAGATTGACTGCACAGTACAGAAACAACCCAAAAGAAAGGTCACAGAGTGATGCATTTCAAGCACCAAGCGGTTTCTAAAAGTAAAATGTGTCAGTTTTGGTTACTGAAGTCACATGCTGGTATCCTCGTGGGTAATTGGAAAATATGGAAAATCTGGTGGAAGGAAAAAGTTGGTGAAAATAGATATAACTGCTGTGTCGAGTGATAGAAACTTCTGGCAGAAATTCACTGGTCCAAATCTATCAAGTGAGGTTAATGGGCTGTATGCTTTCAGAACAAGATGAAGTTTGTTATTAAAGACGGATCTTCTTCATGCCACATTAATGCTACTATTTATATAAAGGAGCAATGGCAACACATTATCCCTGTATTAATAATGCATCTGTATTGGTCTTAAACATTGGGTTTAATCAGCTGCACATCGTAATCGTTACACTTGACAAATAAATGTTTCATTTTTTTAATTGAAATACTGACATAAATGACCTTTTAGACGTTCTGATTTGTTTAGATGCACTTGTGGCAACTGCTGATAAATCCTGAAAATGTGCTAAAATTATTGTCATGAATAATATAAGAAATATGCAAACTATAATTAAGAATAATACAAAATAATCTAAAAACTGGTAAACATTCACTATCATCTGTAAAACAAAATTAAGTACAATAAAAAAATTTATTTCAAAACTATCTGAAGCTAAATTAAAAATGTGATAAACTATGGTTACAGTTGGATTGAAAATCATGTTAAATGAAATATAAATTATTAGCAAAAGAGTGAAAAGTCTTACATTTGTTTTTAAAATAACATGGATGGTCTCTGCTGGCCTCAGGTTTTCACAGGGAGGCTTTTCCAGAGGCCAGAGCTGAGATTCATGCCTCACACTTGAGGAATAATCAGGGAAGATCTTCTTATAAGCTCCAGGATTTGTGTAGCATACATGATAAGTGCAAATCTGATCTTAGAAAATTTAACAATTCTAAAAGATAGAGAAAACATTTGCGAAAAAACTTTACGTAGTTTTTATGCGAGCTTTGCATCTGGTCCTCACAAACATTTTTGCTGGTGATTTTTCAGACTGAGAGGAGTGGGAACACAAAAAAACAGAGCTTCATTAAATGCAACACCAGGAAGCACATACAAGATCCATGAGCAGTCTGGAAAAGTTTGGAATTTGATTTTAGGGGTCTTCAGGACAGAAAATGAAAATTGGACCAAAGAAAATATTCATATTTTCTTTTTACCTTCTTTCTGTTAGTAATTTATTCTTTGTGCTATTTGTGTCTTTCTTCCTTTCCTTCTTTCTACCCCATGTCCTTCCTTCCTCCATCTTCCCTATCTTACTTCTGGGCTTGTTTTTCATCACTTTTTTTTCTTGCCTTCTTCAGTCTTGCCATCTTTGTGTCCAAACTTCATTCAATTTCTTAAGTCCTTCTCTTCTGTGAATTTCTCTCCTTCTCTGTGTCCCTCTTTCCTTCCTTTCTTCCATTTCTTTCATCTTACCTCTTTTATTTGTGCCATTTAGCTTCATTCCTTCCTGTCCCTCAGTGCATCCTGCCACTCCTTTTGTTATTCGTTTAGTATATTCTTCCTTCTCTCCTTTCTTCCTTACTTTCTTCCTAAAAAAATAAGGTTGAATATTCTGTGTACTTATTATCCTTATGTGTTCTTCACAGACGGCCTCAGACATAAGTAAACAGCTTGATTAGATATATATATTTTTGTTTTTACACATATACATGTATTTTGCAGTGTATAGTAGAAAATCTGTTGTGATAACTGAATTTCCCCAGTTTTTCCCACTCCTTATCACACCTACTGCTTCATTCTGTGCTGCCAGAACACATGACAGAACAAACTGGATCATGAACAGGAGGCAAATATAGGTTTCCGGTCGGCATCCGACATCTGCGATGATTCATACGGACACCGAACGAACTGCATCATAGTCGGTATATTTAGAGCAGGGGAGTGTCATTTCCCCCTTTTATTTAAATCAGCATTCGAGCCGCTTCTTCTGTCTTCCATCTAATTTTATACTGTTTTTTATGTTTTGTTTTGTTTTTTTTTTCCGTGATGTTTGTGAGGTTATGGGTAAGGATATTTGGTAATGATCCCGTGCTTATTCCCCACGGGAGTTATTTAAAAAGAATTTTCACACTGCAGTTCTGAAACACTAAGCTCTTGATTGCGAGTGTCGCGGAAAGCTGGAGATACTAATTTTTATTTTTATATTTTTCATTAAATAAGGCCCCCTGCGATTTACGGCATGTAGAGCTCTGATTCAAAGTAAGCTGGTGTGATTAGTATGGGGTGGTATAAATAGTTCTACGGATACATATTTATGCAGTTTGTGTGGGAGAGAGACAGAAAGGGTGTGTGGTGCGTGGGAGTCCAGAATGTCTGAGGGAAAATGAAAGCAAACGTTAGGAGTTTTAGTCTGCAGCTTAATGTTTCAATAGTGCAAGTATTCAAATACCTTTATAAATCTAATTTATAAACAGAGTCTGCCTGCTTGTGTGTACGTTAATCTCGACATGAACCCAGCTGTTCTGTGGACGCTTCAGTTAAAGACCAAGAAGAGACTTGAAAAGAGTAAAACCTATCATCTGACAATGGAAAGAGGGATGGAACCTGAAATCTATCAAGTCATGGTCGTTCACTGGGCAAAGGGAAAATTAATCAGCCACGCAGCCAAGAGATTAATGGTAACTCCAGAGTAGGGGAGTTACCCACTCAAGAACTACTGTCCTGCCACTTTCAGCAGGTCATTCAGTTCTGCATAGATCTGGTAATGAGAGGTTAATTTAATTCAGTTGTGCATCTAAAGGCTGCAGCATGGTAGTCCGGCCCCTGCTCTCTCTGGACGACCCGCAGAGACGTTCAGATACTGTTGGAAAATCTGTTATCAGTTGTATTTTCAGCATACAGGCTTTTATCTGAAGACCTGTACACCTGGAGGGCACAGGGATTTGTTCTTATACTTGAGGTGGCTAAAATGCTAATCTTTTTTTTTTTTTTTTATGGCCAGAAACTCAAGTACAGAACTTTTGGAAAGTCCCAATAGCTCCTTCCCACTACGGGATCTTAAGAGAGACACTATTGGGGAAAAAAGTAATAGGAAGACGAGTTGGGAATACAGAAACATATGGAGGAAGGTGCTCAGGTTAGATGAGGATAACACTGAAATTTTTAAGCCTGTATTCAATTTGCTATGTGTGGCTGAAAACTAACACTTAATAATGTTAAATGCTAATTGCACTTACTCTGGTTTTACTGGATACAACAATTTGGAAATCCCACTGTTTTTCTGATTTGAACACAGTCAACTATGATGGGGTTGAAGTTCCAACCTCTGAGGAAATGGAGCTCAGCTGAACCACATCGTCCCCATGAAACATGGTGGTGGCAACATCATGCTGTGGGGATACTTTTCTTAAGCAGATGCAGGGAAGCTTGTGATCAGAGTTCACTTTCCAGCAGCAAGGTGACCCTAAACTTAGAGTCACATCTAAATGAAGTGGCCTACATTAAAGCATACTTGTGGGTTAGAACGGTCTAGTCAAAGTCCAGATTTAAGTCCAGTAGAAAATCCTTGGCGAGGTTTTAAAATTGCTGTTCACAGTCTCTGTCCATCTGTCCATCCTAACTAAGTTTTAGCTCTTTTGAAAAAATAAATAAATTTATTTAGCAATAAATGTCTAAATGTGACCAAACTGGTAGAGAAATTCTCCCCAAAACTTGCGACTCGCTCAATAAAGTATTGATGAGGGCCAAACCTAACTGCACTAAATACATTTTATGTGTTTATTTGCAAAAGTAAAACAAAACAAACAAACAAAAAAAAACCACAATGTGTTGTCTTCATTGCATGTCACATCTCCACATTTATTTTCTGTTATTCTGTCACATAAAATCCAGATAAAACAAGTTTGTTCAACGGGGTGTCAATACTTTTGCAAGGGTCAATTTTACCTGCCAGTTGATAAATTTGCCATTTGCTGCATCTATAAACCGTTAACATGTATAATATCCACATTTGGAGAGCGGTGGTTTGAAATACCTGAGACAAAGCTCTGTTTGTTCAAATGACGTCAGAGCTGCTTCTTTTCGGCGTTCGCTCAATGAGACGAGACCATAAAAGGGTTAAAGCGTTAACTTCCAGCCCAGATGACTCACCAGCCATCCCCCAGTCTGACGCCTGTAAGTGCCATTCAAAACCACGCTTGTGAACTAATCAGAAACTAAGGTATTTTCTAATTACAGCAGCATTACTCACACGAAACACAGTTATGTAGATCACAGCATGCTGTTGTAAAAGAAAAAGGAAAAATGCTCGACAACGACTGATGCGACCTACGTTTGAGGGGTGACGGAAACTTATTCTGAGAAAGTTACTAAAAAGCCTCCTTTGACTAATGACTGTGTTGTCACCTGAGCAGTGTTTACCCAATGGAAAACGCGCAAAAATTGATTTTGGTGCGCAGCAACACTCCACTGCTTTGCCTTTCAGATTTGCCATCAGGAATGTCGTTAAGATTCCGTGCGGCATCTCCGTTCTGTTTGCAACGGGTACGGCAGTGCTCGGAATCCCAATAACAGCTCCGGAAAATCCCAACAGATTTCTTTAAAAAAAAATAAAAAAGACAGTCATTCTCCAGCTGCGAGGTCATGCTTTGAATCATTAGGTCGTTGAACATGAAAGCACAGATCCATTAAGACATGTGTCATGGATTTGGCAAGATGAAACATGTCAGTGTAAGTCTTATGGAAGCAGCCCATCGTACACAAATGGAGAACAGAGCATTTATTGCCAAGATTGAGGATTTTACTGCTGCGTATTGATTACGATGATAACTACAGGCTTTAAGGATTTCAAAACCCTGTTTACAGAAACAGCTCTCTTACGCTCTCAATTTAAGATGCAGTGCAAGTGTTATCACCAGTGCGTACATAAATATACAGTATTTTAAGCTTCTGCTGCTGAAGCTTTTCATTGCATGTGGCTATCAGCAACCATCTTCAAATGCACACAGACAAGTTAGAGTTGATTCATATGCTATCTGTTTTGTCACTGGCCTGTTTCAGATGATAGATCTCAGAACTGAGTGGTGGCATCAAATTCTTATAAAGGTGCTAAATCATCACAGGGGGATGAAATATGCTGTATCAACGTAAAGGTTGATACTTCACCACAGGCTTGGGAAAGTGGGCCTCGCCTTACTGGATTTGCATCATTTTGTTCCGTGCAAACTAAAAGCAGGAGGATTCACACCGGAAACAAGTGTAACTTCAACTGTAGTGTTGGTGAGGGAGAACAAACAAAATGGAGATGTGTAGCAGGATCTACGGAGCCAGATACACCAAACGTAATTATAGTCTCAATGTTTATTGGCTTCCCTGTTGGGATGTGCAAAATCTTTGATTTAATCAGATGATGCTACGATTTTACTTCAGGTGGGTTTGGAACAGAACAAAGGATCGATATTTGGAACAGCACTCATGGCCACTTTTAACTCTAGAGTTGCACCTCTCATGGTGGCAGTGTTTTGGCTTTTCCCTGTTACATTTGTTCTGATTTGCTGTTTTTGTAAACTTTTGTTTATATTTTTTTTTGGTTGAGGTGTTGCATGTTTGGACAATTGTTTCTTCTGGTTTTGTATGTTGTGCATCTGGAAGCATTTCTGCTCTTACCTCCTTACTTTCGTACAGTTGCTGTGATGCATAACTACGTCAACAATGTATTGTTTTGGGAGCAGCTGATTATCATTTCAAAAGATCAAATAATGCCTGAACTACAACTCCAGAACCCAGAAGACTTGAAATGGAGGCTTCATGGATGCAGAGCAAGTCCAACGAGCAGAAAGAGGAAGAGGAAGTTCAAACAATTTCCTTCATCCGTTATGATAGACGAGCATCGTGTCCCCAACTCCAACATCTCTGCTCAACTTTTTTAACTGTACAGCCAGACATATATTTATGTCTGGCTAAGGTGCTAATCCACCTTATTTGCAAAAGCAAATAAGGTGGATTAGCAGTGCTTCCCAACCACCGATGATGTCATCCAGGACATGTTGCTGTGAAATATCAGCCCTGTCGAAGTTGAGCTGTTTGCATGTCATCACAATCATGAGTATGTCACACAGATCCTTTCTGCCCAAAGCATCACCATCCACAACTCGATGAAGATACTTGGATGATATGAGTGGTGTCATAACTCAAATTTTGTCACATTAAAACCACAAACTTAATCGGAATTTAATATGATTGAAGAGGAAGGAAAATGCTACACAATAAAAAAAAAAAAAAAAAAAAAATATATATATATATATATATATATATATATATATATATATATATATATATATATATATATATATATATATATAAAAACTCTAGAATGTGTAGTATCATTATGTAATTTATTGAAAATTCTCCACATTACTCTTTTCCTCAATGTCAATCTGATTGGTTGGAGGTAATCTTTAAACAACAATTTTGAATTAGATTTTGGTCTAGTCTTTGAGCCATTCTAACACACGTAAATGCATTGATCCAATCTAATAATAATAATAATAATAATAATAATAATAATAATCTTTATTGACATTATAAAAAACATGCATTAAAATACAACGGTTTTACCTAAATTTGGTGCCTTAGATATAATGCCAGCTGGCATTTAATGCCCTGATGGCTACTGGGTATAAACTGTTCTTCAGTCTTTTTGTTCTCACTTTGGTACTCCTATCTGCTGTGTCAAAGGTGTGAGGAGTCTTCAAAAATGTTCCTCGCTTTCTTAAGTCAGCGGGACCTGTGGAGCTCTACGAGAGAAGCAGAGGGCAGTCGATGGACTGCAGGGCACAGATTTTATGATTCTCTGGAGAGTCTTCCTGTGAGCTGCAGTGCAGCTGGAGAACCACACACGGAGGCAATAGCAGATGATGCTTTCAACAGAGCATCAATTGAAGGACACCAACAGTTTTTGAGAGAGGCTCTTCCTGAAGACTCTCAGGAAATGGAGTCCCTGCTGTGTTTACATCCCAGGCCAGGTTATGCAGGTTATTCTTGGGTGTTGCCAAGAAATGGAAGATTGGCAGTCTCACCACCCTGTACTCATAGATTTATAGTGGTTGAATGTTTACAATACTTTTAAAATCCATTATGAGCTCATATGTCCACAAAATGGCAAACTGCAGTTTTGGACTTCCTATCACTTGTTTCAACATTGACAACTGTTCCTCTTGTGTAAAGACCAGTTTTGTGGTATTTATGACTAATGTCCCATCTTAGCTGTAGATTGCTGCAGTTCCTCCAGTTACCATTGACCTCTTGGTGGATTCTCTGCTTCAGCGTTTCCCAGCCCCTGTCCTCAAGGCTCACTGCCCTGCATGTTTTAGATGTTTCCCTGCTTGATCCCTTCCTGATTTGGCCGATTCAGTTCTCTGTTTGCTCATGTTTTTTGCCAGATAATGATATTGCAATGTTTAGACTTGACGATTGTAATCATAGTTAAACAAAACAACTTTTTGAGGTTCCTATGGTTTTCTGATCAATGTCTTCAGACTGTACCATGTATGAAGCTATGATCTTTTTTTTTTTTAAATTACTTTAGTTAAATAACTGAATGTAGTAATTTTACTCATGTAGTTTTTGAATCTTGTTTTGTAAGACACTTTGTGATTTCATGTTTCAAAAGGTGCCATGTAGGTTTTACTTACTCCTTTTACTCACGTTTCCAGGTACTGAAGCCTCATTTTTCACAGCTCTGATGGAAGTGAAAAGACGGATCCACAGAGAGGAGCTAATAGTACTGCAAAACTAATACAACCCCTCTCTCATCCTCTCAATAAAGATTGTGGCGCAATTTTTTTGCCTGCCTTGGGATTTCTGAGTCATCCTGTCAGATCTGTTAGAGGGTCAAAGTGAAGCACAGTGTGTTCAGTTGAGACTTTATTGACACTTTGAAAGCGAAACCTCTCTGGAATTCTCTAACAGCGTCGACTCAATAATAACCTTTTGGTCGGAGCTTTATTTTACAGAACATCCGCTCTTTGTGTGCTGGATGGCTAAATGAGCATCCCGTGTGTTATTTGCAAAACCCATTTGCCAAAATAAATGAGCTCCACAGCTGCTGCAGTCAGTGTGAGAGCCATTGATCAACATTAGGATTTTCTGGTATCATCTGCTGTTGGGCATTATATATACCTAGTCTTAACAGTAAACAGCGTACAGCATAAAATAAAAAAATAATAAAAAAGAACATTTACTTAGATAAAAACATTTACTTTTAGGCAAATTGTCTTTTTGAATAGTACCAGTCATACACTTGGTGATTAATTCAGCTAAGTTATTAAAAATAAAAGAAGAGAGGTAAGGAATTAATTGCTAAAATAAGTTGAATTCTGGACTCAAACCTTGTGTTCTGGAGAAAAAAAAAGCTCTAATTTCCCAGTTAAATTAGGTAAAATTCTAACATATTGACCCACTAATATTATGTACACACTGACTTAGTGACTGTAATACATCGTGATCATGTTGTTCCACAGAAATACAAAGGTGTGTAGTTAGAATTCATTTGGTTAGAAAGTACTCCATTATCTGAGCTCGGGGAACCATAGAAATATTGAATAAATATGACGTGAGAATGAACCATACATGTGGTTGCATCTTCTGGAAATACTAAATCTGAATAATAAAAATAATTTAAAAAATCCTAAATAAGATTTAAGCTTGAACTACTGTAGGATGACTCAGAGAAACACAAACTGTACCCCAATTGGCTATTCTAATGTACTTTGTTTTTGTTGGATTAAGTTTCACTCTTAAAAGAATAAGTACTGATTTTCTGATCAAGAAAATATCAGGCAGCTGGCTGTATATTTATGTTTTGGGAATCGGTGACAGCTGATATGATAATAAGCAGTAGCACATTGAGAGGAAAGTGGTTTTCTCATGTCTCTTTGTCAAACATTAGAAGCTCTTAAGGGAGACAGAGATGGCTCAAGCTGTTTCAAGTAGACATGTTAAGAGAGTATCTATTTTTTTTAGACTCATCTCTGCTCTGGTTTTAAGGTATAATTTGCCGATAATCTGAGTCAAGGAGGAAAAATATAACCTGAGAAGGAGAATGGTAAAAAAGAGATGTTCAAATGTAACTTGATAAACTACAGCAATTAATCCATTGATAAGCAAGAAGAACATGAATTTTCTTGTTGCCTTCAATCTCTCTGCTGGAGACATTGAGTCCTCACTTTCATGCAGCTATAACTATGATGTGCACTTACGCACTGCTGCAGACCAAACACATCTTTATGCAGTATTAATACCCTTCGGTATATTGACGTGTTACTACAAACTTCAGTGTATTTAAACCAGGATTTTAGCTGGCAGGCAAACACAAAGTAGTCGACTTTGCAGACTGTTATATAAATATCCATAGTTTTTAAAATGATGTACAAATCTAAAATCTAAAATGTGACTTGCATGTGTATTAACCCATCAGTACTTTGACAACTCTAAATAAAGTCTGGTACAACCAATTGCTGCAACCTTACTTGAATTCACCTGCATAGATTCGTCTCAGTAATATGCTGTTCGGTGAAGGCCTCAGAGGTTTATTAGAGGATATTAGTGAACAGACAGCATCATTCAGACCAAGGAACACAGCAGACAGGAGAAGGAATATTGGAATAAAAACACCTTCCTGTCAGTGGATCAGTTCCCCACATAGCAGTGCCTCCAACACCCCAGCAGCGGCTGGTGGCTACTTCAGCTGAGATCTATGAATTTCTAGGTTGGTAATTTGGCAGTTGACTATTTTAGTGTTCGACAAGGAGTTTTTATCGCTCAGAGAGAATCCCAGTGAGCGACCGTGATGCACGGACTCAATCTTCTCCTGAGCTGCACTTTTCGGTGACACGGACCACATAGTATTCTCATGTCTTTTCATAAGACCACGTAGAAGTTCTCTTGCACATTTGTACATCCGTTTTTAGTTTGAGATTGAATGCTGTTAGTGAATGAATTAGCCTGAAAGTAATTTGTGTGTTTGATCGACGTAGAGGACAGTGACGCTTTTGTGAAGATTCAGAAAGATCTTCATGCTTGGCGAAAAAGTAATCAATACCGTTTCAGCTGTGATTAAAGCAGTACTCTGCCTGTTTTGTCTCCTGGAGATGTTGATAATTACTCTGCACAATTTATCAGTGCAGAGAAGAGGTACTTTCCTCTTAGCGACTAATTTATTTTCCTGTTCTCTGTTTCTTGTTTTATATTAGTCGTGTTGCTCTTATATTCTGCTAAGATCCATTCCAATTTGCAGCACTTTGCAAAAGTATTACTACCCCTAAAAGTTTTTCACATGTCATGCTGTAACTGCATTGAATTGTATTTCACCTTCAAGCAGTACAGCAACCGCAAGCACACATCCGGAGCTACAGTGAAATGGTAAAGATCAAAGCTCATGTGTAAGAATGGCCCAGAGAAAACTGGGTCCGAAGAGTGGAAGGATTTCTGTTTTCATCAGGTGCTTTTCTGCTAGATTTGACTAAGGTTCATTGACATGCAATTAATTTGTTCCATTGACCAAGTGCTTTGTCCAGTTTTGTGTTGGGACATCAGGATGGAAATAATAGCAGCACAAGTTGCGATGCTATTTCAGAAACTCTTAAGCAACATGTAATAATAATCTACATTAATACAGCTGAAATGGGAAATGAAGCTTCTTTTGCAAAGAAAGATGTTTTATCCCTTGGTGGCATTTGGTATTATGAAGTTGCCGGCTCCATGCCGAACCAGAACCTTGGCATTTTTCATATTGCCTGCATTTGCATGTCAGTTGGTTTCACATGTGCAGAAAATTGGATCCCAGGATCACTGCAACGCTGGGATGACCTGTAGTTTATTTTGGGTTCAAGTGGCAGTAAACTTTTCCCCTCATCTGGAGAACTTGATATTTCCCCCTGGCCAGGTTGATTCACTCGGAGCTCCTCAGAGCGTGACAAGGAGGATGCTTAAGTGTTTGACTTGCTCCGGTTCTGCACTTCAACACTCAATCACGTCTCAGATGAGGAGAAGAAAATCAAACGTCTGAATCACTCAGAGCGGGTCGGGGAAAAGGTCAAGCTAGCCTATTTCTGGGTCCTCAGTTGCCACGGTGATGCCATCTTTAATTCATGGCGGTCGTCGGGAGCTGTCGCCTCAAGCTGGCAACTGAGTGACTGAGAGTGACCTGCTTGAGTGGGAATTCGGACAGAATTGTTTTTGGTTACGCTCCTCCAGATGTCAGGTGGTCTCAGGTGGTGTCAGGTCCTCTCTGTAGCCAAAGCGACCTCAATTTCTGAGCCTCAAGCGTTGGCTAATTACTCTCTGAGGCTTTTCATTTGTCTTTTTGTGCTGCAGGACAAGTTCTGCTCTCTGGAAACAAATCTGTGACTTGTGTAAAAACTTTTTTTTTTTAAATCATTTGAATAAAACAGAACAAACAATTTAACCAGTTTTCCATTATATTGACTCTGATTATAAATGATTTGTATTTCTTTCGAACTCAGACAGAATTTATTTTAAATTTTTACTTAGCTATAATTTTTTATTTGGAGCTAATAAAAAATAATTATATTTCCGCTTCACCCTTATTAAATTATATTCTCTATATACACCTTTAATCCGTTGAAGTTGTCATGTCAGACCACTGTGTGGCGCTGTGATTTTAGGAAGTCGTCGAAACGCGCATGCGCTTTTGATACTTAGCGCCTCATTTAGAAAACTGCAGCCCGTCCCTGAAGAAGTAACCGCGCATGTATATCATATCATATCATATCATATCATATCATATCATATCATATCATATCATATCATATCAGAAGTTGCGTTGACCTGAACAGGTAAAGTAGCACAACACAGCATAATGCTATCCGCCATTGTTTTTGTTGTTATCTGCCTGTGCATGCGTAGAAGAAACCCTTCAGCTATGTGTTCATCGCTTTCGCCGCTCTTGCACCTGCGGAGTAGGGCACACCTCAGTGGGGGCTGTTCCCGAAAAGTTCTGAGACCTTGTTTCAAAAAGACTCTGATCTGTTTGAAACGAAGATCAGTTTCCACCGCGGCTGGATCGCAACAAAAATGTCAGGGTTTCACTAACGAGCGGCTTCGTGTAGATGGGGTGATTGACTGAGCATCCATGATTCCCAAAACATTTTTCTCAAAGAATGAAAAATGTTTTCCTCAAAAAAATGCAAAATGTCTTTAGGTTGCATTTGCAGACAGAACAAAATTGTTTATCTTACTGTTTCTTTTTTTTTTTTTTTAGTTAAGATGCCACTGACAGAGGCTCAAATCCAATTTCTGGTTTTCTTCTAAGTCTAAACTTCTGGTTTTGATTCTGGCAGACTCTGGGTCATTTTTTTTATATAATAAAAGTACTCTTCCTAAAACAAAACATCATCTGAGCATAATTTCCCTTTAAGCAAGATGACTTGATTTGACTTACGTAATGCCGAGCCTAGTGGAGCTACTTTTATTTTAGAAAGGGAAAGCCATAATGACTCAAGCTGTTTCGATGTAGACAGGCGTGCGGTGATTTGCTTGCAGGTGATGTTCTCTGCTATTCCTGCTGCAGCCATGCTCTCCCTACTCTGCTCCCATGTGCTTTTATTGCAGTTGTCACCCACTGCGGCGTTCCAAAATGGCTTTTTTGGCAGGCAGCACATGTGAGTGTGTGATTAGGAATGAGTCAGGTGTCCTTGCTGGTGGCTTATATTTATTGTAAAGGATCCCAGAGAGTGGATGAAATATGTCTCTTAGCTGCAGCAGGCTCTGGGAGTGGCTGTCCTCGCTGCCAGGCTCTCAGCATCCTTCCTTGGCCCCCTCTGATATCGCAGATGGTAGCCCAGCACAGGCCAACCACCTGTGAGGGAAACTATCACATACTTCTTATTCAGGATTTGGTTTTGCCTCTTGGGGACGTTTTTTAATGATCCAGGCAAGGTCAGCCAATCACAGCCAGATTTGTCAAATCTACAAATTTTAACTGATGGATTAATAGGTTTGAAATATGTACTTTTACTGTTTTTATTGCGAGATTTTTTTTTTTCTTAAGGTGACATTCAGAATGCATTTCCCTCCTCTTTGTTTTCACGCCTCTTAGGCTGGACACCCATGCTCTTTGTCCCTGACACACAGGGAGATTTCAGCTGAAGGTCAATAGTTTCTGAGCGTGTCTCTACGCAGACGTATGTGCCGCCGTCGGGTGCAGATAGTTGTAATAAAACCAAGATACAGGTCGTAGGGTCCAAGCTGTACATGAATTTTGGGAAGTTTTACGGCACAAAGTAAACAGTTTTATTAAAATACATAGTGCTGTCATTTTGTTTTTATTGTACCAAATTTTAGCTATCTTCTGCTAAGAAAAACCTGCATCACTAGCTCACTTCAACTGCTGACCTGATCCTCGTGGTTTCTCCCTGCATGCTGTGTTTATGAATCAGGTCACATTGCGTCTATTTCTGGAGGGGGGAAAGCTTCTGCACATTTAGAACACCTGCCGGTAGCTCACAACAAGAGCTGCCACTTGAGTAAAACAAAAAGCCAACCCCCCCACCACCCCCAAGCCCCCACCAAAAAGAAAAAAACAAAACACCTAAGCTGCTTGTTTCCATGGCCAAATATCAAATTGCCATTGTATAGTGTTGAATGAATCGACATTGTATAACGTTATAACACAAGAATAGTGTTTGACATAAACAATTGCACTCTATGTTTAGGGTCATTGTCCTGCTGGAAGGCGAACTTCCACTTGTCTAATCCCTTTAGATGCCTTTGTATTTAGCTTCCCATCAACCCAAAGTAACTTATCTGCCATTTTTTAAAAAAAAAAAAAAAAAAAAAGCATCCACACACCATTGTACTGTAGCTAAATCAATCTCAGAGGCCAACTTAGATTTGGAATTAACCTCAATTAACTATTTTGCTCGTGTAAAGTTGAAAAAATACCAGTTTTCTTATTGTTGAGCTCTTATTGTTGACTAAGCTAACAACAATTAGCATTACAAACACTTAACCGCTTTTCCGGACATATAGTGTGTTAAAGTTCAGTGTTGATCTGTTTTGACTGGAGTACCTTTTTTCCCACATTGTTAGAGAATAACTTGTGGTAATTTTCAAATTAGATTTCTTCTGATATCTCGTTATCCCTTTACTGCAGGTATCAATATCCAACATTCCCACCTCAAGGAAAACTTACATTTTTGAAATTTGAGTATTTTAATTTGCGTCAAAGAGAAATTCATAATTAAGCTGGACCGTTCAGCAACAAGAACATTCTTTTTTTTTTTTTTTTTTTTTTATGAAAGCACTTGAAAAGCTCAAATCCTGTTATGTTGTTGCAGAACAGCAGTGCTTTAAAAATCTGATGTTTTACTGAGGTTGTGCTTATTATGACAAAGTTAAAAACCATGGCACTAAAAGAAAAGGCTGTCACAGAGGAAAAAGTTAAAAACATCAGAGTTAGATCGCAAGCAGATAAACAATGTATATATATAGATATATATATCTATATATCTATAGATATATAGATATATATATATATCTATATATTTCTATATAGATATAGATATATAGATATATAGATATATATACACACATTGTTTTTTTTTTAAAGGAAACATCATATTTGTTAAATTATCTTGTAAACTTGTAGAATTAAATTTGACGATCTGGCTTGGCTTTGCCGGGATGTCTCATTAAGATTTACACTCTCGTTTTTTTTTCTCCCAACAAACATTTCTTTCCCAGCCTCAGGTAATCGTCGGCAACATCCGCTGATTGCATTTTAATTAAAAAGCGCATTTTAATCATCCCTGCACTGACATGTCGCTGAGGGTGGATGTCCCATTTTCAATGCCGTGTCCCTGCCTTTCACACAAACGCACACAAAAACACACACATTACATCTGAATGACTGTGCCTGGCTGGGTGCGTCATTAGTTTAAAGTCGTAATTAATATTGAGAGCTGACAACGCCTCCCTGAGAAGCTGTTGAATTATGCAGGGAAGTGATGAGGAGGTAAAGTTGAACTGACTGACACTAATTGCAGAATACAGAGATGCACGGTCAAGAGGGACAGTGCGAGTCCTTCAGCACTAAATGAGGTTTTCACACAACTTGGGTCTTGTGTTTGGGGTCTCGCCACAGAGTTGTGTGACTGTTTTTTTTTTTTTTTTGAAACGGGGCATACAGAGCATATGTCCAAGCACATTTCCAATCTGTGTGGAACGGGAAATCCATGAAGAAACACCAGACTCCTCTCCTGACGCGCCCTGATTTCAATATGCGCAACTAAATATGCAATTTTCTCTTTTAAACATGCCCAATTTGATCAAAGGCTTTGGCATAGACATCAGCTGCCCATTGAAAGTTACACATACACATGAGACCTTTCTGGGTTTAAATTCAAACATTAAGCATAAAGGTGATAAAATGTTTGTTTTTTTAAACTGTTTTGAACTGCAGGGATGTTTATGTGTTCAGAATTCACAAAGTCCTTTATTTTATTCTTATAGCATTTACTTGACTAAGTTTCTTATTTTTCATTTAGAAATTCTAACCTTCATCAAACTTGTTCTGGTCCTCTCATTGAAAAGTTCTGCTTTCTGTCTGTCCATTAGTATGACGAATACACGGTGTATGGAACAAAATAATATTCAGTAGCTTCTTCAGAGTTCAGGACATTCTGCTTTTTGTTACCAAGAGCTTAGTGACCCTGCAGCACAGCGACGATGCCTCCCTCTGCATCATTAAAGAGCCATTTTGCTGACATATCAAGGCCATTAACTCTGAAAGGAACAATTTCATGAAAAGCACCCTCTGCTCCAAAGTAAAATGGCTTTTCAGCATCTGTATAATTATATTCCCACACGTGTGGCCAGAAAAAAAAAATTAAACGGAACAGATTAATGACGCTGATGCCAAATCGGTAAGTGGGGGAACTTGAACAAACTTTGGTAGCTTTCTCACTTGTCCACACCTGTCCTCATTATCTGTCCTTTCTGTGTCAATCGATTAACGGGCCTGCTGCACCGGTCTCTTCTCATTATTAAAGAAGTCTGACAGAGACGTCTCCTCCTTCTCAGCCTGTTCTTCGCTCACGGTCATGAGCTTCTCATTGCCGTCCATCGAGGCCATCCGACCAAGAGTGTGCATCCAATTCTGTCACTCAGCCTGATGAGCTCAGGAGGGAAATAACAAAGATAAAAGACTAGCCGAGAGGCAGCCGAGGCTTCGCCCAGTTGTTTGTATTTCTCATCTTCGTTGCCAAACTGCAAACTCCACGAACTCTGATGTGTGTCTGTCCTTTTCTCGGTTTTTGTGAGAGGTTTAGAAACTCATTTAGAGTTGGGTTTTCTCTAGGATTCAGCACTAGACTTTGACTGGACCAAGTCCAAAGACTTACTTCTACTGCAGGCACCTTTTCCAGGAATGAATGTAGTTTTCTGGGATTACACATTTTTCTGGTGCATTTACCAGGATAAAAAAAAAAAAAAAACAAGTTAGCAGGGTAGAAAGTTACCGCTTAAGAAAGGATGTTAGTTGGAGGTTAAACCTCCACCCCAATCCTGGCATGATGCTGCCACCAATATTGCCAATAATTAGGTTACTACTGAAAGCAATTAGCTGGACTGTTTTTGCTGTTTTTTCTTTTTTTTTTTACTAATGGGTACCAAAGTAAAACACACTTACTACGTGTTTGGGTCTACGGTTCAATCCATTGAAGTGTGTGGTTGTAACACACTTCAATGTATTACAAAATTCTTAAAGAGACCTTCAATCACATGACAGCTAAACTGAAATGCGTATCCACATCCATCAGGTCCCCTTTAGTTCTTGAAAAATGTAAAATGTGCAAGATCACCTGTGCTGATCAGCAAGCAGAACAATGAGCCCTCTTTTATTTGCTGCCTCTCCCCAGAGAGAGATATGAATGCAGGCAAGAGCTTCTCATAATGCTGCCGCCATCTGTTCTTTTATTAGTCTGGAACATCGGTTCTCCATCTGAGCGTTAAAGTTCATTAATATTCATACAACATTCATATAGTGAAACGTTGCCAATGGGAGTTCTGGTGTTGGTGTCTGAGTCGGGACAGGACAAGTCACACTAATTGATGACGGAACCATCAGCATCGAGGCTCTCGGTCCAAGTCGGCGTGCCTCTTTAACTAATTTTATGGCTTCTTCTGAACAAACAATTTGACATTCTTGAGACATTTTGAAGTGTGTTTTAATTGGCTCTTCTCTCTGTTTCACTGCCCTTCAGGTTGCCTGTTTGAAGATGAGCTCTGTGCACCGTATGAGTTCTGCGTCAACGGTAAGTACAACTGTGAGGAAATGCACGTAACTCCTCCGTGTGCTGGCTCCCTCTACTTTTTAATGGCTTGAAAACAAATGGAATACACCTTTATCAGTTTCAGTACGTTGGTTGGTCTACAGGAGTTTTTAGAGGGCTTTAGTTGTTTCCATGCAGTATATGCAAAGCACTTCCACAAAGGATGGCACAAGTAATGCGAGGAATATTGTTCTTTTTGTCTCCCGGCTGTAGATTGAGTGCTTGTTTTGTAATCATTTTGTCCAATCAAAACTAATTTCCTATCGTAAATATTGTGAAAATAACCTTGTTTGCTTCATGTGGCTTTCATCACGCTAAACTAATTTTATCTAGCTTGGCTGACGGCAAACATGGCTCTTAGGGCTGTAACGCTTGGCCTAGGCAAATCATGTTTTGTGTAACATCAATTGTTTTAATCTGTATGGGTTGTGTATGTAGCACTTTGAATTGCCTTGTTGCTGAAAATGTGCTATATAAATAAAATTGCCTTGCCTAAACTTACCTTATTTATGCATCAGTGTAAATAACCCATACCTCTATGATGTGCCCCCCTTTTTTGTAGTGTGTGTATTGTGATGAAAATAATTTCATTTTGTTGTGATGTCAAACACTTGTTTCTGTTTTTTGACACTGAAAGATCCACTGACCAATTTGGGTTGACAGTTCAATGTTTTATACACAACTCAGTAAAGAATTTGACCTCAAAAAAGTAATCATCTTTTTGTAAACCTATATACTTTTTGAAAGAATAAAGTACTACACTTTTGTAGTAGCATCAACCATTACAGTTGCACACAGTTGCCCGAAGCATAGGTATGATTTTCTCTGTAAAGCTGGTAGATAAAGGTCGCACACTGTAAACTGTGACTGAAGGGTTGGATCTTGACACACACTGTGTTTTAGCTCAGATGGGAAAAGCTCTAAAACAGGAACACATCTACATCGGCAAAGCATCACAGTAACTGCGGCATTGATTGACATTGTAACTGGTTTCCCTTCACATGATGAGGTTTTCCCTGCACACCGCGAACCTCTTGTACAAACCATTTTGTGCTGGAAGATGGATGTGGCTGTCCATGTGGTTGCCATGACAATGTGTCGCCTGATGAATGTATGAATGAACGGAGGGGGGAAATGTCAGGTCTCCGAATCACACAGCAGAGATTGTAATTTTGAAGGGAATTGATAGGAGGTGGATATTGAAGATTGTCTCCAGGTAGGGCCAAGGGGACTGCAAATGTATTCCCCTATGCTGGGAGATTTTTATGTATGGAATAATCCTTTTGTTATGCTGCTCCTTTCCCTGCAAACATGTTCACCAAATGTCATGTCGCTGAGGCGGTTTTGTAGTTCGCTTCATTTACTGTCTGCAAAGGCTCGACTAACTGCAGCTCTTACACATCAAGACGAAGCAAGCCAGGGCACGACTTGTACTTGATAGACAATAGGCCTGCTGGGGAACATAATGTGAACATAGAGCTGAAAAAGATAGGACAAGTAGAATTTGTTAATTTAAAATAAAAGCAAGACTTTTGGAATATAACAATTTACATTTATTGTATTATTTTGATGCAGGGTTTTTTTTTGTATGCTATGATAATCTAATAATAATACATTATTACAGAATGCTAAAGGTAAAAAAATATGGTTGGATTGGGTTTCAGAGCAGCTTTTTTGATGCATATTTAGATTCACTTAAGCTTCCTGGATTATCCATAGCTCATAAAACCTTAAATACTAATAAGTAAGACAGCTTATTTTCAAAGGAAATTACTCTTTTTGTCAAAGACAACTCCAGTGATGAAGTTGTGCAAGTTCTCTGTTCAAAAAGAAATGATTTCAGGTTACTTCAAGAAAATTAAAATTCAAATATTTATTGTTTTAATTCCTCATCTATACATTCTGAGCTAAGTTCATCGCCTTGAACATGAACTGGTTCAAATTCATTTCAAAATTCTGTCAAAATAAATAAAATACATTGAGTTTACTCCTTTTTTTTCTTGGTGTCCCTTAGAGGTATTTTTCATGTCTGGAGTGAGTTGAATTTGCTAATGTTCCCTGATCTCTTTTATGACATAAAATCGTGAAAGCTGATCACTATTATGATATAGGGATTTAGTTCTGCATTTTTAAAATTATTTACTCCCTTTATATCATTTGATTAGAATAATCTGTAATTTATTATCATGTATGCTGAGTGTTCACTATGTCCATAAACAATGGATGGATAGATTGAAGGAATGGAAAGCAACACAGTGCATCAAAATCCCATTAATTTTACCTTTATATCACCCGATTATCAAGATCTAAACTTCTGTCAAGCTTGACAGGTATTTAAATCCGTCCTGAAGAAAATATGAAATGTTATGATTTCTTTCTTTCTTTTTCTTTTCTTTTTTTTGTTTTTTTGTTTAACTACACAGTTTCCTGACATGATACAAAAATAATGCTGTTCCATATTGGATGTTTAGCTTGAAAAAAAAACAAACAAACAAAAACAACTAGGGGGTCTATAAAAATACCTGAACCATACTCAGTTGATCTATTGTGTTTGCATGTGCACTGTATTAGAGCAGCAGATGTGGAGCCCCGCTCACTTATTTCCATATTAACCCAGTTTCAGGGGAACTGGGTAGGGAGACAGGGCCGAGGAGAAGCCACTTTAATTACAGATCCTGCATTTGTTCAGAGGGGAGACTAATCGAGGGAAACTGCTGACAGCTTAATAACAAAATATCTACTGGCAGAAAGAAGGTTCTTCCTTAGTATAGGTGCATTAGCATATAATTCATGTTAATGATGTGTATTCACACCACTGTCTCTATCCGACTTAAATGGCACGTCAGCAATAAGCTGCGGATTTGTGCTATAAAAGCACCGTAAAGTGAAAGACTTAAATAGTGTGTGTGTGTGTGTGTGTGTGTGTGTGTTTTCCCACACAGTATGTAAATTAGCAGATATTAATGAGTTGTGTCACAACCCTCTGTGGCTGCAGTGCGTCTGGCCCCTTTCACTCGCCACTGGACTCTCGGTGAGCGGCAGCCACAGCACAGACAGATGATGAGTGGGAGTAACTAGGTCTGCCACTTTCACTCTCTCACAGGTCCCTGATGGAGTAACCTGGTTTATTCTGGGCTGGGCCAAACGCTTTCTTCTTCACCCGAGCTGTTGCCATGCAGGGTGGTTAAGGGGGAGGGGGCTGTTGGGAAAAGAGGTTCAGTATGACCAGATATTCTAGCAGTTATGAGCTAAAGTGTAAAAATCTTTTGCAGGTAATTAGGATCTACTCTCAGTGAGCGGCACTGAGAGTAGAACGTTTTCACATTTTACAACCATTCATTTTGGAATTTAGTTCCTAACACAAAATAGTGCAAAATGAAACGACAGCATCTCTCTGTGTGAGCAGAGAAATGTCTAACTCTGGCAGGACACCTGAGGACCAGAGCTGGACCCGCCTGTCTAACATGCAGTAGAAAGCGCTGAGTCATCTCAGTTTAGAGAAACAGAAAGTAGATGTCATTAAAAGATGAGATAATGTCTTTTTAGATATCTTAGATTTTTTTTACAGTGGGCCTCTGACTATTTGTGTAATTACCTATTTGTAGATTTTTTTTTGTGGAACTTGACTCCAAATTATTCACAGAAATTATTTCTGTACAGCTCGGGAAACTGAAATCCCTTGGTGCAATGCTTCTTGGCACATCATTGGTTGGCATTGGCAAAGCTGCCAGTCCAGGAACGCCATTCATTTTCCTTGGCTCTAATTGGCTGAGCCCCCAAAAGTGGAGACAAGGAACACTTAGTTTCTGTAGTAGTGCTAGGACGGTGTGTGCTGATACCTATTACAGTATATTTGCTGTTTGAGTTATAATAACAGGCAGTTCTAAGTGTTTTTAGCGCAGGGTCTCAAGTATTAGTGGGGCATGTAAAATCATGACTGCTGATAACTGCTCAGGATAAGCTTAATATTCCTTATCAGGACTAATAACTAAAAGTAGATATAAAAGGAGTGTCTAGTATTTAACAAAACATTGATTGAATAAATCATTACTACCCATCATTCAATCTCTTGCTGTCAACTCACTCTCTTCAAAATCTTCAGAATAGTGCTGCTCTAGACGTTTTTCTTAAAAGACAAGTGATTACCTGGAAAGGCATTTTAATTTGCTGCTCTCCAGAGTGTTTGACTTACTTGTTAAATAGGCTCAAACCAGAGTGCAGTGGATAAGTGCTGGATGTTTCCCTCGGGGCGTCGGTTGGCTCCTATTAAACACTCGAACCAACAGTGCTGCATCGATCTGCGGTTATCCCGCCTCCTCTCGGGCCAATACCGTCTGAAACGTCTGCTCTGTATTTTAAACTTAAGTGATTTAGGTGATGCTTCTATTGATCAACGATTTGAACTGCAGAGTAAACATAAAAGATGCAAATATCAGACAAGTCTGTACGAACTGAAAGGAGGAGGCTGAAGTCCTGTATTTATAGACGAAGAGACTGTTAGAAGAGTAGAAATGTAATAATTAAGCTTATTTATGCAGCAAAACAGAATCCAGTTGCCAGCATGTTTTTGATGCAGCATGGAGAGTCTTTATTTACTCCATTTAAATTTGCATGAGTACAATTATCATTTCAAAGCTACAACTGTCATAGCTAAAAGGCCAAAATAGCCCGTAAACACTCCATTAATCATAGCCTGATCACTTTAGATTTTGTTCCTGCACCTTTTCTTCATTAGCCGACCGCATCTGGTCCAGTCTCGGGGCATTGATTTAAGCCCATTCATTTTCATGACAAGAGCTACGCCGCTAATACACCTGTTCCACTACGTCTTAATTTGTCTCCCGGGTCCGTTCGTCTCTCCTCCTGACATACAGTCTTTTGCAGACACCGTGCTGACTGTCAGCTTTAGTACCAGCTCCTGTTATCCTCCAGCATTAGCTTTCACAGTTTAAATAGCTTTAGAGTCAGAGTGGTGTCGCTGTCTGTCACAGCGAGAAGAGAGACAGCGTCTGGATTTAAAGCTCCTTTTTTTTTTTTTTTTAGCGGGAAATCGTCTTTATTCTTGTCAACACACTGCTTATTTAGATGAAGATGCTCTACTGTGAAAGTGCTGCTATTGGATAGCGTTCTATACCTACAAAGGGTTTCATTGATCAAGGTGTTTTTTTTTTTTATATTGCTCATTTCATTATAAAAAAAAGGCATAAATCACCCACAGATGGTGCTGTAAAAATATTTTTTGTCAAATTTTAATATCAGACAACAGCTAAATTAGAGGAATAGACTATCCAAACCAACTTGGTCCTAAGGAAAAAAAGCCTCACATGTTAATTTAATTGTTAGTTAATTCTAATAAACCTTCTTTATATATATATATATATATATATATATATATATATATATATATATATATATATTTTTTTTTTTTTTTTT
>NW_015112675.1:0-3684 GCF_001443285.1 Poecilia latipinna | reverse complement strand
TTTTTATAAATATTAATTTTATTAATTTTTTTTTTATATTTATAATTAATTTTTTTTTTTTTTTTTTTTTTTTTTTTCAAGCTACACCCTGATTTGATAACTACCACAACTGTAGAATCAAAAAATCACATAACTTGGGCCTCTATGACATTTTGACACAGACTAAAAGATCTCAAAAAGCAATGATGTCCTGAGCTAAAGTCAATAAAATTTATGGGTCTTTACAAGGTTACTACAAGCAATTTCGGGATTCAACGACCCACAGCAGAGCCATTACCTACAAAAAGTTAAAAAGTGGTGAACCTTTCCTAGAGAGGTTGATCTCCCAAAATTACAACAATGACCCCTCAAGGAGATTACTAAAAACCCCAGAGCAACCCAGTGCTGCAGGCCTCAGTTTCCTCAGTTTAGGTCACCGATAATAACTCAGAGGACACCTCAGAGTTGCTAAAAACATGTGATGATCCACAAGGCTTTTGGAGAAGTACTCTGTGCTGATGAAATAAAATTGAACATCTGTGGAGGGTCAGCGTCTCATTATACCTGGTGTAAAACTAAAACAGCATTTCTGAAAAAGAGCATCTTTGTTGCATCATTGCTTCAGAATCTTAAGAACAAGCCGGATTTCCAACCATCGGTTTAGCCCAAGCGAGGACAACGAGCCGAAGTTCAACAGCAAGTACGCCTCTGAATGAGTACTAAAAAAAGGTAAATGTGACTGAAGAAGTTTCTATGTGACTATTTGTGAATGAAAACCCTCCGAGGTGGCTGAACAAAACCAATTTTATATATAGTGTTTGTTGTTGATCAAGGCCTTTAATTATTGCTCAAAGACAAGCCAGAAAAATTCATCCTCATACTAAATATTTCCACACAAATGTTGACACATTTTAGAAAGAACGCCCCGCTATTTGACTTGCCCAGCCTCTCTGTGCGTTATTTTCAGCTTCTGACAAGCCTCTACGGATGCAACACATGCTGCGCTCCTCCAGGCCTGAAATTAAAATGTTGCTTTTCGCTGTCAAAAATAGCGTGGGGGGAAAAAACGTTTTTGTTTTTTCTCCGAGCTGTCAACTGCAATGAGCCTTGTTCTGATTCCTCTGGTGTCAGGAAAGCGAGCAGAAAAGTGACAGAACAAATCTCCGCGTTTGGCTCCACCTCGATAATTCAATCACTTATTAACGTTCGCCAAACAAGGATTTCTTTGTCGCAAAGCACCTTGAGCCTCTATATTTAAGGCTCCGAATCCCTGGACGTCTCTTTGCTAACAGGACTGTCCCTGAAAAATGGACACGCGACATCTGCCGTCAGCAAGAAAGCTGCAGGGTTTAGAACATCAGACGTTGAGCGGTTATCACTTTCAGAACGTTTTTTTTTCTATTTGTGACAGGAAAAATTGGGGATTCATTTTGTGAGTTATGTCATTAGGGACGGTTAGAATAGATTTCTGGCAAACAAAATGAGCAAACAAAAGGCAGTTTGTGTGCTTTGATGCACAAAATTCTGTGGGTGGAAAGTTTTCCTCTTCTCAAAATATCTGCTGAATATTATACTCTCTTGAGTGATGTTTCTCTGGCTCCTCCAAGCTTTGTCTGTTCAGAGTTGCCATTTGAGAAGGAGACATCTAGAAAACACCCACTCCTCCTCTAGGATATGATTGCAATTGCCAACTGTCAGATTTCATAATTTATGTAATAATTTCTCGCTGAATTTTACTCTAAGCACAAAGCACAGGGAAAATATGACGCATTCAGTGGGAAATCGCTTTGGAATTACCTGGTTTATGAGGGAAGTTATTTTCGGCAAGCTAAACTTAACTGGGCTGCTCTTTGTTTTTCTGAGGAACTTGAACTTATCATGTTTTTTTGTGGTGACTCAAAATTACATTTTATACCACAGTCGGCCAAATTTGAGCTTCTTTTTAGACAGTCATGTGGTCAGGTTGTTGTGTGCACATTTCTTTTGCACATGTGTCTATCCTCTGACATTTCTGACTTGTTTGTGAAACTCTGGCTGAAATGGTTGCATTCGAGTCCAAATGTCTGACATTTTTCTGATTTCTGTCACCTGTAGCAATAGAAAAAGAAAAAAAAAAGAAAAGGGGGGAAATGGAAATAGGTTGGCAAGAATCAGATTCCAGATGCTATCAATCATGCTTCTTATTTGAGATCGAATGACATGGGAGAAAAACCCAGATGTCTGTCTCTCCCCAACAGAATGCTCTAACTCAATTGTGGCTCAAGAGGATAATCCAAACTAGAAGATCTATCATATAATCATTTTCAGATACAGATGCATATAAAAAAAATAGAATATCAGAAAAAAGTTACATGTGTCTTTGGTCTTTATTTCAGAAAATTTATAGATTCACTACACAGAGAGAGAAATACTTCAAAACTTTATTTCTAGTAATTTTGAGAATTACGACTTAGAGATAATAAAATCAAAGAATCAGTGTCTTAAAAGTTAAATATATGATCATTCTGTCTTGGTCTTTGTGGACACATAGTAGATTGCGAGAGCCAAAGCTCTGCATTTCAGTTTAAATTCGTCTAAGGCACATGCGGTGGCATGTACGCTCACCACCTTCTGTGTGAAAGCTGCTAGAAATTAAATGAATATCTGTGTAGCAGTCAGGCGAAGTGGTCATGTGATCGGGGTATTTTCTTTTGAGGTCTGTCAGGGACACACTCCAGGGGACACACACACGAGGCTGGAGAGACCATGCGTCCCCTCTTGTGCGGACATGCCTCGGCATCCACCAGAAGTAGCTGTATAGTGTCGCTGGACCTGTTAGCCCTGCAATCCAATGCCAGATAATCAGAAGTCAATGAATTGATGGACACAAATCTTTGAGCTTTGCAATCATATGCTTTCCTGCTAAAGCGTACAAACTGAATTAGAAGTGAAAAGAGAAAACCACAGCATGCAATGAGCATTAACTCTTGTTTGTTTTGTGGTTCCCGGCATGTAGCCGAGCATCCGTCTTACTGATGTTTGCTGTCACTCCCCGATGTCTTGAGGCTAATTAATGGGAGGCTGTGGTGTATGACCAAGTGCTGAAGCACATCATTAGTCCCCATCTAATCATGGGCACCATACCTTACACACGCTCAGACGACTGCATTGCTGACGGCTCTGACTTCATCTCCCGAGGCCACCTCCCCGCTGAACATCACATTCTGCGAGCCTTCGCCAACGAGGTGCAGGAATCCATCCTCCTGTCTGAGAAAACATGGCGGCTCTGTTCATTTAAATTCCAGCCCTTGTGTTCGCTCACTGCTGCCTGACCCCCACATGCCTCCCTAAGCCTCTGCATCCTTCAGAGGTCCAGACCAGCCATTGAATTATGGGTTGATAGTCTGTCTGTGGTGTTGGTTGCCTGGCAACCCAAGTGGGAGGCCTGCTGATAGGAAGATTACCAAGGTCTCAGATAAAGTCCCTTCTGCCACAAATGTCTGCTTATCGTGGAGCTGTCTCAGGAAGAAATGTCAGCTATTACCCCCACCTCACACACACAAAAAAAAACACAACACAGGAAATCAGACGTACAAAACACTGCAGGAGCCTCACAGCGAAAGCTTTTCATCTGAGCCAGCAGATCCCAGATAGCACATGATGTTAAATCAACGTTGAAAAATAGTTAGAATCGTTGATTTTTGGTTGAAGTCGACAAATGACGGT
>NW_015112674.1:641207-644786 GCF_001443285.1 Poecilia latipinna | reverse complement strand
GTCCAAACCGACGGGCACACTTTGGCAGGCCCCTTAAAATTTCTGTGGAATTTTCTAGTTTAACAGATATACATCTGTCAGTGCTAAGAGGCTCCGTAACATCATTACTGAATGGGAGAATGGAGTAATATAATTTTCTGCTCTGATATCGATTGTATGTGCAAGTGAATCTGACTGGAGGAAAGCCAACGCAGCTAATCAATAACACACCGAGTCCAATTTACAGAAACATTTCCACTGCTCCCCCCACTGGATAACAAGGCAGCTGTTGGACCTTTGGTACCTTGCAAAAGTATTCAAACCACTTGAATATTTCTTATTTAGTCACATCTGTAGTAGAAGCTTCTCAGACACAACATAAATTGTGTGCACTTACATTAGCTGAATTCTTTATTTGCACCGTAATGTGTCACCAAGGTGGCGCTTGACGCAACGTGTGAAGGTCAGCAGACCAAGATCAAGATCGAGATCGAGACTGCTCTATGCATGAAGGTTTTATGTGATGGACCAACACAAGGTAGTGCAGAGTTATGAAGTGGAAGAAAAATGATACATCTTACATCTGAAAAAACTATTGGAGTATCAGATTATCAGTAATCTGATACTCCTAAATGAAATTCAGGGCAACCACTTCCCTTTAGACGTCACCTAATTAGTCAAAGAAAGAGTGTGAACCAACTCTTGTTCTTATTGGTCAGAATTAAATAAATGTACTCACCAATTTGCAAATTGGATGCAGGCATTTAAAACAACTTTTGCGTTTTAGATCAACAATGGTTTACACATCTCTTTTCTATAAAAACTACATTGTTTATTAATTGTTTGATTCAAATATTTCACACTTATATTATTGTTTACCAGATACAAAAAAATCACTATTATATATCAGTCAAAGTCCAGACTTAAATCCAAATGGGAATCTGCGATAAGACTTGATGTTACCAGAAGCTCCTCATCCAATCTGACTGAGTTGGAGCTAATTTGCAAAAAGGACAGGCAAACGTTTCAACCTATGGATCCTGCAGCTGTACTTGGATCCACCGTTCTCTCTCCACTTCAGCTACACGCTGCTTTGTGTTGGTCCATCAAGGAAAATCATAATAAAACACACTGTAAGTTTGTGTTTGTAATACAACACAAAGAGGCTTCGGTTTAGTTGCGAGGTGCTGTGAAGTGTAAACACCTCCAAGGATGCATTCAGGTGCTTCTTTCTGAGGCTCTGTTTGGATTGTTCTCTTTGCTTTTGAACTCAAAGGGAAGTGACCTTCTCTAGAAGAGCAGGATTACCTCTAAGTGTTATCTGCATGGAAGTGTGAGAGGTGGATTTACATTTAGCCACCAGCCTGCGTGTGTGTGTGTGTGTGTGTGTGTGTGTGTGTGTGTGTGTGTGTGTGTGTGTGCGTTCCTGATTACGGTCCCTATCAGTGTGAGTGTTTGTTTCTCCCAGTGTGAAGGTCAGACATGTGAACGTCTCATGTGGGCGCTGGCTAAGTGCCCCCTGAGTGGAAATGGATCCGCGCCAACAAGCCGGGTCTTACTTGATGGACTTGATCCACTCCTCCTTCTCCTCCGGGGTTGGGGCCGATATCCTGTACACCACGTGGTTGCCCTCCACCACTCGCCCGTCTGCCTCTGTCTTGCAGGCCTTGATGACCTGACCTTTGTGGCTGGGATTGTAGAGCTCAAAGCAGTTCTAGGAAGACATCAGAAAGGCACGGTCAGCGTTTCACAGAAACAAACTGAGAAGAGATATTTCAGTAAATCTTGTTTAGGCAAAAAGAGGTGCTTGGACTACTAGAGTTGTTCCGTACTGGTTTCCTGGGCTCGTCCACCTCTCTAATGCTCAGGTTTTCAAGGGGAATAATTCCGCGAGGCTCTTTGTCCTGAGGAGACGAACAAAACACCGAATCAGCATCAACATATTGTTCGTTTTGTGAATGCATTTGTCTCCATTTATAATCAAAACCAGGAAAACATCTGATTATAAAGCAGCTATATGCTCCACATGAAAGTATTTTTCAAACGTTACAGCGTTGCTTCTGCTTTGGTTGTGAATGTAGCTTCCTTTTTTTTAATGTAGATTTTCAAGTAAAATTATATCAAAAGACAAACTTTAAATACCTGAACATTAATAGAAAAAAGAAAATAACTGACCAAAAAAAGGAGGTGGGTGGTAACCACATTATTACCTAGGCTCATAAAATACAAATCCATCCTTTATTTGAGTAGCATAACGTCACACTGAAATGTTTAGACAAATTGGATCTTTAACAGGGAAGGATTATGTGTCTTCCAACCACATAACTCCATTTTACAGCACAATGTTACGCTGAGTTGTTCTAAAAATGCTGTTAATATGAGACATGACTTAAAAGAAATTTGACTTTGTAGTGCAATGCCTTGAAATTGGGCCTCTGTCTCTTTAAAAATTCCTGCCTTTCTGAAACTCCATCTTCAGGATGTTATCACAGCATGGCTCCTCTATGAACCCTTTAACAAAGTTTTTAGCAGCATTTCACTGAGAAGTAGCTCTTATAATGAGATGAGCAGTTCCACCAGGTGTTTGCTAATTGCTACTTGCTAGTCTGAAGGAGCTGAGTGGAGGAGGGCTGCTCTGTGAGTCGGAAGCTTGGAAACTGCAGCTCAGAGGAGGAGCTTTGTCCCTGAAGGCGGGGCTATGTCCACCCAGGGGTTTTTCACAGCTGAATGGTTGCCATTGGAGAAGAAAGGATTTCTCAAACATGAATGGAAGAATCAAAGCAATACTCCAGGTCTGATTTTGACGAGAGAATAAGTTATAACATGATGTAAAGCTCAAAAAGTGGGTTTAACAAAATACTTACGGCCCCTTGAATTTCTTAGTTGAGTCTTTTTTCTGTCTAAATATTCTCAAACTAAAAATATTGGGAGTTTCTTGAGAATGAGAATGTTCTGCTGCAAGAAAATATAGGTTAAAATAATCATTAAAAAAATCATACCCAATGCACTTCTATGAAGCATTATTGCTCCTTTACTTTGAGGAGAGTCTGACTGAACCAAAAACCTGCCGAAGGTCAGCCTTCATTCTGGTCACATAGGGGACAGCCCCTGGGGGAGATGTAACCCTGAGCTCCACATTCATTCTGGTTGCTGTAGTGACGACAGCCGCCTGTCTTTACTGTTGTAGAGTGATTGTGTTTCTCTGTTTTTCAACTGGCTGTGAGGCAGATTCCCCCTCAGGGACAGAGGCTGGCAGCTGGCTCAGTGTGAACCGTGGACCCCCACCACCTCCACAGGCGCTGGTGTACGCTGGGGGATTCCAGGCTGTGGGGATGGGGGCTAGGGGGAGGGTTGTGTCTTTGCAATGCCAGATGTGTTGCTGTGGATTTTGCAGATGTTTCCAATTGAAGTCTCATGTTAATTGCAGGAGTGTGGCTCATTTAGGTCCAAAGGGACACATCTGACAAATAGTAAGCCTGGAGGGCAAAGACTTGTGCCACTGTCTTTTATGATTCTGACATGGAAAAGATTATTTTTCTTTTTGTTGTTGCACCAAATTCTTTCATATAGCCTTTTGAGGATTGAGATTTAAACAGAATT
>NW_015112674.1:630786-636456 GCF_001443285.1 Poecilia latipinna | reverse complement strand
CTATGGTATTTTTGAAGCAATCTGATTGGCTTTAGCTTTGCGCTACACTGCCCCCTATGGGTTTGGAATGTTTAAAACCACACTGATGTGTTTCCTGAAACCGATCCTGTGAGTATTTTTTTTTAAATGACAGAGAAGATATTTGTTTTATAAAGGATTCAGCAAAGTTCATTTGCATTACACTTGGCTTTTTTTTTTTTACTTTAACGCTTTTTTTTTCTTTTTTTTTTTTACATATTTTGTAATTTCAGACATAAATGAATGTTAGGTACAAGCCATTCAGGTTTACGGTTCTCATGTAGCCTTAACATTGTGCTCACCAAAGATTGTGTTTTTAATGGTTTTTCGCTTAAAACTGTTTGGCTTTCCAGATACTTATCTTCCTGTTGTGCTATTAGCACAATAGATAGAGAACAGTTTTAAGAATGATTATTTCAGTCCTTAGATGTACTTGCTGGTACTTACTGTTGTGTATTCAAAGTAGTAGAGGCAGTTGTCAGTTAGGATGAACCATCTTCTCTTCCACGTTTTGACTCTGCCGCCTATCGGGAAGAAACAGACGGTATCTGAGTTCACAGCGAATTGACAGTGGAATTTTTTTGTTCACTTTAGAAGGTAACCTACAACAGACCCCAGCTTCATGTACCACATCTGGTCCTGATCCTCAGACTGGATCAGGGCATCTAGAACACTGCCTTCCCCCTCAGCTCCTAGCGGGAAGCGGGGGAGGTTTGTGAAGTCATTTGAACTTCGTGTTACCATCGAGAAAAAAAGCTCCAACATGACGGCAGCAGCATAATGCCACACACTACATCTGACGAGGCACTGCCAAAACATTTGTGAGTTTGACTGGAGCAGAAAACTGATGCTTCTGGGTTGTTTTAATGAAAGTCCAATTGATCATTATCTGACCAGAACGAGGTAAAATGTCTCTTAAACTAAAGTAACAGAATTATTGAATTTGATGTTAATTACACCATCTCCACTTTATATATGCAATGACTGCACAATCTGCATTTTACGGTTCATAATGTATTTGCTGATGTTGTAGTAAGTGCAACAAAAACAGCCGTTAATGATGTAATCGGATGTAATCTGAGGTCTCGGTTTAATTCCGCTGCAGTCGACCCACAAGCCTGTACACAGCTGCTAATCTCCCTCAGCCATGTGTTTGATGTCATCCTCACAAACGGACACAATGCGACGCACAGGCTCCTGGATTTACAGGCTTCGGGTGCAGATTTCACCAGACGCCTGAAAATAACCGAAAATGCTGAAATCATTTTCAGTTATGCTAAATAGTCGGTGTATTGAATAATAATTTGTAGTGTGTCTTTGTTTTTACTTTAGGTTGCATTTAATGTTTATAGAGACTGGAAAGTCCCTTCTGCCTTTAATTTGACATAGCACTGCCTTACTTTATATTACTTTTAAATTTGATCTTAATATCTGTTTTATATCCAGTCTTGCCTGATAATTCAATTATTCATTGTTCACTGTACATCAGACAGCAAATTTGGTTTTTATTAAATTACAATAACATAATTTCTAAATCTATTTGAATAGACTTCCAGGATGTGGCGCTATAGACAATGATGTATTTTAATTCTACTTTTTGTTTTGCCCAAAATAAACACTAATTACTAATATCTCACTCTACTGAGAGTGAGATATTAGAGTGAGATCCAATATCTCACACTAATCAAATCCTCTTCTTTGCGTTCCCTTGGCAACAAAAATGACGTTGAAAGGTAATAAAGCTAACTGGGGATGAGCCACCAAATGACCTCATATCGTTGGGTAGCTTTAGATTCTATGCCACTATTTCCCATGTTTTTTCGAGGCTGACATTCTTTCCAAACATATTTGTTTTAATCTAAACAAGGGAAAAATACAGCAGCCACTTTTCAGTCAGCTGACAGGCAGCAAACTTTAAACTCTAGAAGTGGTACAACACAACATTTCTGTGGTTCTGAAGTTATAAGTTTTGGTGACTGTAACTCTCATGCCTTGGTGTCAGTGAGGGCAACATTTCTAGTCCTACAACAGGACAAGATGTGGCCAACAAATGTTTGACGTACTGTCCAGGTTTGATGATGACTGGATCAGGCACGGTGACGGCAGAGAGTTATGAGAGCACAGACATGAGGCTCCGCAGCAGCACAGAGCTGACAGCCCAGGAGAGTGTCTTCATAAAGACACCAACAATAATGTTCCCTCATTACGCTCAGTTGGAGTGGCTGTGATGGAGAGCAGAGCTACAGAGGGGACGGCATTAATGAGGAAAAAATGTTTCTGGTGAATAGCAGCTGGGTCGGAGAGCAGGCAAAACAGGAAGAGAGCAGATATCATGACAAAGCAGCGAGAGGCTTGCAGGGCGGCAACTCAGGAAGGAGGATGAAGAGGGGCAAGGCTGTTATTTATGCTGAATGAGCAGCAGTACATTCCCACAGCACAAACTCAAGCATGGCTTAGGGTTCCAGCTGCACAGAGCCAGCATGATGAGCAGGGCCTGGGGTTACCTGCATGGCAAGGCTGTGGATAGGCTAACAGTACCTACAGGAAAACACTATGTGGTAGATACCCTGAAATGATTGGAATCCAGAAGGTCTCTGCTTTAAATTCTTGGCTAGGCTAATTCAAAGATTAGCCCAGCTGCTAATTTTTGACTAGCCTAAATACTGGCCTAAAATACAGTATCTCAGAAAATCTGATTATTCAAAGACCAATAAAAATTTATTTTAATACAGAAAAGATCTACTAAAAATTATGTCCATGTACGTACTGCATTCTTGGTAGGGGCTTCTGTATGATATACTGCAGGAGATCAGCTGGTGCTTATGCTAAGGTGTTACTAGCCACTTTTATGACATTTCCCTCATAAACCCAGAAAATCTTAAATAAGATAACTCTGGTTATCCCATTTTTTTTAGACTGTTTTATTTGACCACCTTTTTTCCTTCCACTAAATCTTCCAGAAGTATGCTTGGATGAAACAGTTTGAACAACCTATTTCCATAGCAGTCAGCATTTGCAGCTAGCTCTCCATGTGATGGACATAACCCATCACCTCACTGCCGTTCTGTCGCCTCACAGCTCTGATAATGACATCAAGTCTGCAATGTGTAGGCCATAACATAACATCTATTAAAAGTTCTTTTTTAATATTTCCCATGTAATAAGCACATTTTCTAGCACAAAAATGTTGAATTTGTAATAACAATGAGCCATAAGCATAGAAATTAACGGTCCATGAAATATAATAGCGTGTAACTAATCAAACACAAAATATATAATGAAATGCATTACGGTTTTCATTATAATCTATTGAGATTCACACTTGCATTCAAACTTAGGAGCTTACTGTTAACATCTACACAAAATTTTGTCCATTTACTTAAAGACCCTGAGCATTTTGTTTATTTTGAGGGAAAAAAAAAAAAAAAAAAAAAAAAAACAGCAGGAAAGAGAAGATGTGCTGAGCAAAATACAGTTCTTAGAAAAAATAATCAATCCTTTGCGTGGGCACTGCCTAAGATAAACCTTGTGCATCACCCAAACCCCTCCACAGCCACCAGAAGAATGCAGGCAATCCTCATGCAGATCAGTTACCTCCAGCCTGCCTGTGATGGACATAACCCATCACCCCACAGCAGTTCTGTCGCCTCACAGCTCTGATAAACAGGCCAGTTTTACGAGGTGCCCCGCACATCTGGGGCCCTGGTGTGCTCGGAGAGATATGGCATCTATTGCTAGTATACTGCACTCTGCAATGTGCTTGGGAGGATGAAGGAGGACGGAGTGTTACCTACCTCCTAATGCAAAAGATTTAGGAGGGAACAGCCGTCGCAGAACAGAATGAAAGAACACAATACAGAGATTTGAGAGAAAGGCTCAGAGGCAAAGGAGTTCTGAAGGATTCCAAGAAGAAGAGTGGGCACATGGCGGAGGGGATGGGGTTGGGTTTAACAAAGAGGCGAATGTGATGTTGAATTACCACAGACATGTCAGGCCCAGCAAACCAATGAAGAATATCTTAACAACCATGATGGAAGTGCAAAATTTTCACAGAAAAAAATTGGCAAAGAATCAAAAATCTTGAATATTTCTTCTAAATTGACTAAATCAGAGGTCATGAAGTAGAGAAACAGCGTTCTGTTTTCTGATAACAAGAGCTATCTACAGTAAAAAGCTGTGCTTCAACATAAATGTTGAGATTTGCATACAAAATGTGTCCATAGATACAACTTGCCTTGTAGCAGGTAATAAATCAAAACATCACAGATTAAGTTCCTGCTCAACACTATTCAAATCAGTAGATGGTTTAGGTTTAGCTACACACATTGCCCTTTGGGGCTTTATTTTGTTATATAAAATAATACAGTTGTGCCAAAGTTGACTCTATAAATATCCAGTTGAGACGGCTAAATCTGCACTGCTGAGTAAAGCAAAATGTTCAAAACTTGTCAAGGTCCCCGACCCTCCTGTTAGCTTCCTGTTAGCAATAACAGCTGACTGCAGATGGAAATGGTGACCTTCCGCTTGGAGGAAAGCTTCCTCCAAGCGGAAGCGACAGGAAACTAGTGTAAGTCCAAACAAACTGAAACATGCACTTCTTGACTAATGCTAAAGTTGTTTTACATGAGCAGAGATTGGCAGGATTGTAAAAATAGACCCCAAAGCCTAAAAAAAAAAAAAAGACAAATAATAGTACAACTCTAGAATGCATGTTATTACAGCTCATTTATTAAAGAGTTCCAAAAAGTGACTGAAATCCATAAATTGCATACATTTAATAAGAAGTAAGGTTGTCCTAAGCTAGCTTGAAGTTTAGCTTAGAAGAAAAACGGGCAAGGTAAATTTTTGTGCTAGCTTGATAAAAAATGACATATTTATTTGGGTAAAAGGATTGGATTCAAGTGAGCCTAAAGAATAGAGATGGTGACAAAATAAGCAAGCATATATTTATTGCAAACAATATAAAACATCTAAAATAAATTGATTTGAAAACAAAGTATTTGTAAATACTATATATTGAGATTCAGACTCTTTGTGACATTTATGTCTTAGTTTTGCTGATGACCTTCTGCTTTTGCTGCCACCTGACTTTAGCTTCTAATTTTGACACAAAGGTCACAGGTAGGATGAACCTTTAATAGCTTCACTCTCAAATCCTTTTATGAGAAAACGCTGTGTATTAGCCCTACCTCTAACCTGACCTATAACCCCAAACACGTCATAGATAGCAACGACAATAGCAGATTGAATGATCACTGTCTTGTAATTTATTAGTTCTATTATCCAACATAACACATGATCCCTCCACATAAAAGACTCCACTTTGTTTTTCACCATTCTTGTTTTCCTGTTGTGTTAACCATTTTATACACATGTCCCAGAATCAATGTTCAGCGCCACTTACAGGTCTGGGGGAGTAAAAACAGTGTTGGGTGTTTCCTTGTGGATGATAGATTAAACACCACACACACATATATATATATATATATATATATATATATATATATATATATATATATATATATATATATATATATATATATTCCCCCCAGAATCTATCACCCTCCAACATTGCCTTTGAAAATCAAACATCAATTCAAGCAACACGTATAAAGAACTGACTCAGCAGGAAACGGAAAACCACCTTTTTTT
>NW_015112674.1:592334-627565 GCF_001443285.1 Poecilia latipinna | reverse complement strand
AAACCCCTTTTTTTTTTTTTTTTTTTTTTTTTAGTAATTCTGATTCTCCGCTGACAGAAACTATCACACTCCAGGTTCTGTTAATCCACTTACCCAGCTTTAAGAGCCAGCCCTCTCTGTCCGGGTTGAAGAATGTGTGTGTCAGGTCGTTCCCGTCGTCCTCTGGGATTTTGAAGGGCTCATTTTTGATGCTGTCGTAAAGATTCTGCAGACGAGGCAGGAAAACTATTAATCAAACTGGGGGGAGCAGGGAGAACATGGCTCATTTGTGTTGAATACGAGTGGTGGAGGCATTATAGATTATCAATCATCATCTCTCGCACGCACGCACGCACACACACACACACACACACACACACACACACACACACACACACACCTATTACAAACTCTCACCCTGAGAAGCTCTTCTGGCAGATCGCCTCCTTCATTGATTCCCCTGTTCATGGAGATGAAACGCTCGACGGGGGGCTTGTCTCTGACGTTTGGATTGTGTAGACTGGTGTTCAACATGATGATAGCGAATGACAACACATAGCAGGTATCTGCAACAGGAGGAGACTCAATATGTTAGTTATAACCTCCTCCCATTAGTCTCTGACATCAAACAGTATTTTTTATTTTTCAAATTTAAACATCACTTTAAATTGATCAGTATCTAGTTGGTAATTTGTGACTTCCCCTTTCTCTGGGGTGTAAAACAACAACATTAGCTGCCTTTCAATTACAAATGTGTACAAATCCTTGTCAATATCCCACTAGTGTCGAAAAAACACGACTTCGCACTTACAGTCTCTCCGTTAAAAAAGAAACGCAGTTAAAAATCACAGGTAAATAAGCTTGTTCGCGCGATAAATCATTAAAAATATTCTGCCCCGCCCCTTTTTATGTCCCCGTCTCTAATGTTGCTGCCACAGCAGATGATGGCAAAAGAGATTATGCTCTGAACAACAGAGAGCGAAGGTCTGCAGCATCTTGTTGCAAAAGTAGAAGGATTTTAGCTTACTGAAAAAGTCCAATCTGCTCTATTCCTAGAGACTCTTCACTGTTGCGTCTCCAGTCCAGTCTGTTGTCCAGATGAACACTGAGGTATTTATATTCCTCAACCTCCTTCTCTTCTCCTCCCATGATGGAAATAGGGTTTGATCTAATCCTGCTCCTCCTGAAATCAACCATCATCTCTTTTGTTTCTTTTTCCACATTTAAGATGAGATGATTGCTCCCACACCATGACACAAAGCGCTCCACCAGATCTCTGTACTCAGCCTCCTGTCCATCTCTGATTCACCTGACAACTGCAGAGTCATCTGAGTGATTCTGTAGATGACAGAAGTTGGACTTGTGCTGGAAATCTGAAGTGTAGAGAGTGAAAAGGAATGATGAGAGTACAGAGCCCTGAGGTACTCCTGTGTTACTGACCACTCAGTCCTTCAGTCTCACAAACTGCGGTCTGTTAGTGAGGTAGTCATAGATCCAGGTGATTGTTGAGGCCTCCACTTGTCACAGAGCAGATCAGACTGAATTGTTTTAAATGCACAATTGTTGTCATACAGAATGGAGTAAGTCCCTGTTAGTCAACATAATAATGATACTTGACTACACTTTACTTCACCTCAGCATTGTTGCTAATTTTCAGCATCAGACGGCTGGCTTCAAACCGACAAGCACACTTTGGCAGACCCCTTTTAAATTTGTTCAGAAATGTTCTAGTTCATACTGCTCCAGTCCCATTGTGTCTCTCAGCTCCAAACCCTCCCACCCCCCACCTTTTGTAAAATAATAAAAAAAAACAACCTCTCTACTGAACACAGCACAGCAGGGGGACGTTTGTGAAAGAGGAATTTTCATGTTGTCCGACAGAGCAGGAGAAGACAGGCCACTTTCATGTGTTGGTGGTAATTAAAGACCCGCGATCATGTTGTTTTTATGAGCTCAGTACGTCGCATTGTCAGGGTTGGGGTCCCATGGTAACGCTCTGTCCCACATCCACTCTGACTCATTAAAATGTCCCTGTCGGTTTTGGGTTTTTTCCAGATGAGGCCTGGAATTAAACGTGCATTTAGTTCAATTAAATGTTTAATCAGGAAATTATGGAATGACAAAAAATACCTTATCAATATTTTTCTAATATTTCGTTACCTAATGACTGTGCATCTACGTCTCAGCGAATAAAGCGGCTCCGTTGTTTTTCACCAGGTCTCTAAAAGCCCTTTAAATATTCACTGCTAGATGTAGCTGCAGGCCTTTGTTTATCACAACAGCATGTATCACTCAGCCAGGTTGACTCTTCCTGAATAATGAATGACCCTTGTTTGTTGCTGTTGTTTACTGTGCAGCTGCAAATAAAGCGGCTAGCAAAAATATTCAAGCCGCTTGAAATTTCTCAGATTATTTTACACATCAGAACCATGAACTGCAGTGTATTTAAATGGGATTTTATGAGACGGGTCAACACAAACAAGTGGATACTGGTGAACAGAGAGTCAAAGGATGTGAGGCTTTGAATGTTCTTCTAAACCCTTACCCTAAAAAGTGTGGCACGCACTGGAATTTAGTCCTCCAGTCTGATATCCTGTCAGGTATCTCCCATACAGGAATGTTTTTGGAGGGTTTTTTTGTTTCAAAATTACGCCTGTCCACAAGAAACCATTTCTAGAAATTGCTTCACTCAACATCGAGAATAGCCCAAAACGCAGTGTTCTTTTTAGTTTTTTTTTTTTTTTTCACTCATCCAGACCTGTAAGTGGCGCTAAACATAGAGCATTGGATATGCACATCAAGCCTTCACATGAGGTTGGCACTAAACAGGACGAGAAGACAAAAATGGTGAACAACAAAGCATTCTGCGGTAGTCATGGACATTGGGTTTTTCGTTGTTATGTATGACACTTAAGACATGTTTGGGGTTATTGGTGAGTTCAGACGTTGGTCTGATACGTCAGTGTTTTAATGAAAAGAGGTGTTTTTGATGTTCACACATGCACACAAGAGCAAAATTTTCACTGGAACTTTTTTCTTTCTTTTTTTTTTTTTTTTTTTTAAACAAAATGTTTTGTGTCCAGTAAAAGAACACTAGCATGGCTATTGCATTCCTGTGCTATTCTACTTACACCTCAGTCTGGGATTTCTCCCATGGACAGTAGATTTTTGACCAGGCCAGTCAGAGAACAGAAGAAGTTGTGAGGGATGACATCCATTTTCTGCTGTTTTAGAACTGTAGTCTGCCTGCAGTTTTAGCGATGGCAGCGGAGGAAGTGAACAAAGATGTTCAGTCTGTGTTGGCCAAGCTTCCAAATATTGAATTAACATTAGCAGCCATCTTGTTCAGCTCTTCTCTTTTCGCTGTGGAGGACGGTTGTTTAGAAGTTGGGTAACGGCTGTTTTAAAAAAGGATCTGTCAAAAATGCGACAACAAATGACTTGCAGCTGTAACTGCGTTGAAAGGTGATGGATACAGCACTTCCTCTCACTTCAACTGTCTGATGCTGCTTTGTCTTGAATTAATAGTATGTTTTATTAAAAAAAAAAATCACATTCAAATATGTCACTAGTTGCTATTTTGTTGCACAGGTTGGACCAATGTGAACACAGAAAAGGCTAAAAACACACGTCTGTTTTCATCTCCCATGTTTCCTGGTACTTTCTCGGTCCTGCCGCTCCCCTCACCCTCAGTACTAACACTTGTCATGCTGGAGAAACACACGAAGAGCTACTGGAGCTCATCTGACAGCTTTGTGATGGAACACCTGAGAGAAGCATTCAGGAATCTGTAAGCGGCGATTCGTCTGACCTGTGGACTGGAAGACTCCAGGGTTGCACTGGCAGTAGCGCGAGGCAAACGCCTCCATCATGCGGTCGATCTTCTGGGCTTCACCTGGCAGACGGAAACTCCACAGGAACTGCCTGAATGGTGGAGAACGTGACAGGATGCGTTTAATATTAGACCTTCTCTTCTCTCTGAATATGAGGCAAGGGGGGCAGATCCGTCGTCTCACCGCAGCGCTTGGACGAGGTTCAGGTCGGCGAACTCATGCAGCTCCACAAAAGCCTGAAGCACCTTGATGTTGAAGTCGTCCCTAGTTTAGAAAAGAGAATTTACAGTTTGATTTTATGTAAAGATTCATCAATGTTTGATGATCAAGAGCTGCCTTTCCATTGCAAATGTGTGTAAATCTTTGTCTATGTTCTGCTAATGTGGAAAAACACAACACTCATAATCTATCAGCCAATCAGAGGAGACATCGGCGTCTTATTCAGGTGTTGGAGCAACAAGCCCTGCCTAGTTGGGAGCAGCTCCGTATGCAGCGTTTTTTGGAAATTACAGTAATTACATAACTTTTTATGATGTGTGTGATGCTGTGAGAGACTTGGTGGAGCCAGCTGGACATTGTCCAAAAACCCCCAAAATAAACCATCATCCTAATAATACTTCCTATCATCTTCCTTGTGGTTTCCACCAGTAGTAACATCCTGCTCTGGTCACGTGACTCGTGATGCAAAAAAATGTTTCCCTTCAGTTTTGTGAAATACATCTATTTTGATATGGCTGAAAAAACAGTTTTTGAGGCGATAGCGCAAAAACCTTTTGTCGAAAACATGAGGTATTTTTGTAATTACAATTTTATGGTTAATGGAAACACAGCTAATGTGAATGCAGGGTGAAACTCTTCCTTTGCATTCCAGTCGTTCTTGCATCCTGCTGGATCAGATGCTCCGTGGGTCTGGGCTGATTTGAAGGAGAAACGTTCAAAAAGCTCCGCTCTGCATTTCTTTCTCTGTCATTAGCTTGTCAAGGCAGCTCAGGGCTGTCAGAGGACAAGTTTACCTACTCTCTGATTATATTTATTGTATAAAATCCAGAGCATGTGAGTCTTTAAGCCAAACCAAAACCATTCTAATGTAGAGCCAACATGCGTCTGAACACAATAATAATCTCACATTTCAGTAACACTCTGTGCTGTATTCGGAGGCAGAGTGTGAACTTTCTGCTTATTGCCGGTTTGGATCTGTAAATGCAGCCATATTGGAGCAGATATTGCTTTTTGTCCGTCACACGTAAAGACGCCTGTCCTCCGAGAGTTTACACGCGTTTCCAGACGCCATTATTGTGAAGTAAGTTGAGAGAAGAAAGCTGTTTGTAAAGCTGAAAGTAAAATACAATAAAAATCAGAGCTCATTTGCACGACTCCCCATCTTCATCTTGGCCACTGCTCGGTGTGTAATGATAGGTTCCTGCTTCTTGTATTAGTTTAATTAGTGATAATTACTGAGTGCAGACCCTTTAGCTTGTGCTTCATGTGGCTTCGGTGGGTAGGTGGCCTCTTTGATGATTCTCGGCGAATAAAGCCTTCAGTAAATCATCTAAACAGATGCACAAGTGGTATGAGCTTTAACTGTTTGGTAAACGCACCAAAGAAGAACCGGAGTCGTTCCTGCAGCTCCATGCAGAACGATGCACACCTGAAATCATCACCGTCTTTGTTCTCTTGGTTTTGGGAGATAAAGATATAAAAAAAAAAAGAAAAAACCGAGGAAGCTTCTGTAGTCATTAGAGTCCACCTTCACACTTATCGGTTATCTGAGTCCCTAGTAAGTCGGCCGATAGCTTACATCCTGTTTATGTGAAGCTTTAATCGGCCAATAACGGTTTTAGGGCATTTCTCTTTAAAGCAGCATTATTATGTATTTTCAAGGCACAGAGTGACATTTTTATAGCACTATCAAGTAACTATGTTAACTTCAGTTGTTAAAAAAATGCTCTATATATTAAATATGCCTTAAAAGAAATTTGACTTTGAAAAGTAGCACCTTGAAATGGGGTCTTTGTCTCTTCAAGAATCTCTGCCTCCAGAAAGTCATCACAACATGGCTCCTCTATTAACCCTTTAACAACATTTTTATCAGCGTTGCTCAGAGAAATGGCTCCTACAATGAGCTCAGCAGATGTGCAGATCCACCAGCTGTTTGTTAATTATTGCTCGTTAGTGTTTTCAGAACAATATTTGTTAGAAATCAAAAATTGCTTTTCTAAGCAACAGAACAAACCTCAACCTTTTCAAAATTAATGTTTCTGTTTCTTACTGAGGTTGATTTAGTTTGAAAATAATCCCTTCATGCGTTTAAACATCTGCAACGTCGCTCTGCATCTGGGACTCATTTAAAATGCGCGACTCTTCTTTATGAATATGCAAATGAGCTCCTCCCCTTTCCAAACAGCTCGTCTGGTTGCAGCTGCTCACAGTCTTCTATTTTTGTTTGCCAAATATGTTTTATTTTGTTGGTGCTCTTTCCAAATCTACAGCAAATCAGATATTTGAGCCAAATGTTTGCGATTTTAATATTAAAGACAAAAATTACAGAGTAAATTTAGAGATTTTTCATTTAAAAACAAACCGTTTGTAAACGGATAGGAAATTTAATTGCATCTCTTATTTCATGGAAACACAACAATGGCAAAAGTGTGGGTTTTTTCCGACAGTAGCGGAGTATTGATAAAGTCTACGTACATTTATAATGGAGACACAGCTACAGTCATACAAGTTATCTGAAAAAAAAGTAATAAATGGTTCTTGTTGTCATTTTTATTGTTATCACAGTAAAGTATTGTGATTAAACTTTAAGCCCACATTGCCCACCCATACCAATACAATATTAACTGCTTTAACTTTATCTCATAAGCCTCATTCCTGTTAAACTTTTGACTTTTAGTATTTTTACAGTCAGGCCTGCGGTGTGAGGAGCTAGATGGTTGTTTTTCCTACCAGCCCTAAGTCCATGTGGGGAGCTTCATACAACAAAACACCCACACTGTCTCACAGCTTCATTTTTACGGCAGCTTTAGTCATCTTCTCCTTAATTAGTCAACACAGGCAGTGATCTTCTTTAAATCTCAACAGTGGGTGTAAATCTCATGCAAAGAGGATTTTCTCCCTCACCGCTCGCCCAAGTAGTCCCCGATGACGGTCTTGTTGAGGCCCTCGCCTTTGTAGAGGAACTGGGCGATGTCTTCCGGAGTGTTCTGGAGCAGGTCGTTCTCCAGCAAGAACTGGATTCCCTGCAGGAGAGAGACAGAGAGACAGAGAGACAGAGAGAGAGAGAGAGAGAGAGAGGACAAAAACACACGCACGTTCATCTCAGCCCCATGTGGAAACGACAGACTTCTTTCTTCTTCTTTATTTGTTTCAAACAAATCAATAAAAAAAGACACACGATATGTGATGTGTGTGTATGTGATACACACACATCATATACACACACAAAAAAATACTGTTTTGGAACATAAGAATCAGTCATTTTAGCTTCCATACTTGTCTGAAAAGGAGAAAAAATTTTATGTCTAACTTTTTTTATTTCTCACTCCTTTATGCTATTCATCAACATACTCTTATATCAAAATACATGTGACAGTATAGATTATATGAAAATCTTGCATTAAAAAAATCATAATTTTTTACTCTATTCCTCCTAATCCTCTAGGAATATCTTGTATTATTCTGCTGTTTCTGTATATCTTCCATAAAACTACAGTAATATGTATATTTTTGTAGCTTTTATTGAATCTATTTCTTCTTGTTTCTATTTGTTCTCACAGCTGAGTCAGTCTGAGCCTGGCGGTTCTGATGGAAACAGAACACCGAACCTTTTTGGGATCCATGTTGAATTTCTTCCTGCCCATGGCGATCTGCTTGTTCCTCTGGGACGTTTTGCTGCAACACACACACACACACCCACGCACACATGAGTATCATTTAAACCAAAGCAGACGTGAATATAACATTAAAATATGAACTATTTACTGGGACAATTCTATCTGGAAAAAAGAGGGGGAAATGACAAAGATTCTAATTATATTATTAGAACATAAATATTCTAATAATATTTATGTTGACTGAACAAAAACAAACAGAAATAAATGAAGATCATTTAGAACGTTGTTGTTAATGCTTCCTGTCAACAGCAGCTGTTATAGTTTATCTATGCAAAAGGCTACAGGATATGAATCCCATACAAAGACATATTTTTGACACATTTAGTTTTCCATATATATTTAAAGCTAAACACAGCTTAATAATTGATTTTACAAAAATAAATAAACAAATGTAAATAAGTGTATATAATTTTCAAATTGTTTTAGAATAAAAATCGGAATATTTCATCCTGTGTCGAGCTCGTTTGGCTGATGTTACATTTTTTAAATGTTTCTTGTTTCGTCTCTACCAGATTTCGATATTTAGAGGTGGAAAGTTTTGTCGTTCAAATTCTGTCAGATTGGATGAAAAGGTTCTGGAAACATCCACCGTTAGGTTTCACCTCTCTTTGGGGTTTAGGCCTGGACTTTAACTGGGCCATTCTGACACATGAATATGCATTGGTCTAAAAGCATTTCATGGCAGAACCTCCAGCTATGTTCCATCGACTCTGATCAGGTTCTGGCTAACGGAGCAGCATGATGCTGCCACCACCATCTTTAAACATGGAGGTTTATTCATTCATTTATTCATTTTCTGCCACACAAAAAACAAATGTATATGCTTTTCATTCAACTTCACAATTATATAACATAAATTTGACACGTATATCACCTAATCTCTATATGACATATTCAAGCGTATATTTTCATACTGAATAAACTTGTACATCCTGGTGAGCCTTGTTTTAAAAGTATGTTTTAAAAAAATAACTTTTAAGTTGATATTAAACTTATTAAATGTTTTACATGTATATTTTTATTGGTCTGATGTAATATTGTGATTTTAAATCTTGTGTTTTATTAACTGTTAGAAAAATCATCATGATAAAGAGAATTAAAGGTGTCAAACATCAGTTTCTGTCTAATTAATTTATAATGTGTTTCACTTGGTGATGGAGTTACTAAAATAAATGGATTTTTCTATAATATTCTGACTTATTGAACAGGTCTGTATATATAAACAGAAGCATTTTCCAACAAAGAGCCACTTTTGAACAACTTTACAGCCCAAAGAGAACATTTTTCAACCTTTTGCTTTGTAAACCAAATTTGTTGTAAAACTTACATGATCCTTTTTTGTTCTTATGAACACCTACTGTAGAAATTGCTGCGTACTTCACATATTTCACAGCTGGATTTCTACAAATATATACTGGGATACAGTTTTTTACTGGCAATTTAGACTAGAAAATATCTGAACAAATAAAACCTATGAAAACACAGAGAGGGTCTATCAAGAAGAGAAACCGTACACAGAAACTACTATAAGTGTAAAATACAAGTTAGCATAATATATCCAAGCAACTATAACCATGAACTATGACCTACCTTTCCCCGACACACGTCAGCTGTTCAATCTCTGTCATGACTTCTGCGATCTCAAATTTCAGCCTCTGGGAGAAAGAAAGCCAATCATTATCCAGAAGTTTTCTGTCTTTATGTCAAAACAGAGACCAGAGCAACGTTCAGCACTGAGGCACACATCAGGTAGAATGAGTAAACTGGCTGCGCAAAGATCGACAGTTGGGTTATTTGCATCGTCCACAGCATGCAAAAGACCCAGAGAGGTGGAGGAGAGACAATGAGCTGCTGATTCCCAGGAAATTTTAATTCAAATTCAATTCAAAAACACTTTCTTTATCATAAAGGGAAATTAAATGCTTTCTGAATACCTGGATAATATCAACCCTGCAGTGAAGATGAGTAATAAAGATAAATAAAAAAAAGGCAACTTGAAAAACTTCTCTCAATTGTATTTTTTTTACAGAGGAAACATGTTTATTTATCTATTTCACCAAAAATACAAAAGGAGGACAATATTAAGGTTTGTACACTCCAAGAAACTGCAGACATCAGTCTGTTAGAGGAGGTGATAAATGATAAAGGACATAAACAGAAAAACGTAAAACAGAAAGACTCTTTCCACAAACATTTTGTAACTTTTGGCACCATGAATCCAGATCACTGTGGATAGAGAAGGGAACAGAAGAACTGCTCCAATGACAAACTGCTGCATCCTGAAGGCACAAAGGAGCGTAATCACAGATCCTTCCTCCCAGCAGCTCATGGAACCATCTTTCCAACAAACTCAATCAGTTTGTTGTTGTTTTCTCATGCATAATTATACGAGCACAGTTTGTACATTCTTCTAATTTCCAGCTCATTAATCAGGAACATTCATTTCGGAATCTGAGTATGTTATTTTTAATAACCGTGCAGACTTTTTACTTACTTTCTGTTTTTATGTTTTTACCTTAGTGCAGATTTAGTTTTTATGCTATGCAACAACCCAACTTGAAGGAGTGCACAAATATCTGTGCTCAATTAAATTTGTGATTTCTTCTTTGCACACGCCAGTGAGAAATAATAAATGGAGGCCTGAGCAGCTAGTGCTGCGACTGATTCCTGAAAAAAAAAAAAAAAAAAAAAAAAAAAACGCACCTCGATGTCATCAAGCAGCTCCCTCTTCCTCCGCCGGATGCTGGACAGCTCATCCCTCTCCTCCAGAGACAGATCCTCAGGGACTGAACGACAGACAAGATGGAAAAAATACATCTAACTTTAACTTTCATTTAAGCAGCTCCCACATCTCTTTTCCGTTCTGTTCTTTCCTCATCTTGTGATAGCACGAAAGTAACCGAAATGCTCTCTCTTTTGCTGAGTCAAACGAGAAACAAAAAGTGATCAAGCAACAAAATGCACCAGAACAGCAGAAACTCTGTGAACTCAGTGAAAAGCTGCAGCTGTTCTTCCTCCTTCAGCTGGAAAGGCGAATATGAAGAGCCTGGACGTTCATCTTAATTAACTGCAGGAAGAGAGAAGGCGAAAACTCTTAATTATTCCAGCTGAAAAGCGTTTTGGCTCGTCCCTCCCCCCGTCTCCATTTGGCCCAGGGGAAATGGCGCTTAATAAAACTAATCCAGATTACGTGTTCTTTCATTAAATGTGAACTTGGCAGTTTACCACAGCCTACCACCCGCCGACCTCCGACCCCCACGCCCTGAGTGTTTGTCGCTCACAGCAAAAACAGGCGAGTGGAGAGGATGAATTTTCTTTTCTTAACCCAACTTGTTTGATTCGCCTCAGTTTGCCCCAGTGTTCTCCAAACAGGGACGGGAAAATTCATGAAGCTGCAGGAGCTAAAGGCTAAATATGAAAATTCACATTATAAAAATATTTAAACTCTTATATTGCAAAATTTTATAATTTTGCAATACAAAATTTAACATTTTAGTTTGTTACAATACAGAATTGTAAAAAAATATATATATTTTAATATAATTGAATTTGACAATCCACAAAATTATTATATGTAACAATTTTACAGTTTTATACATAAAATTGTTACATATAATCTGTATTATATCTGATGATATAACAATATATTAACATTAAAAATGTTTAATCTATATTTTCTCATGGATTAAATGGACCAATTTTCTAATCTAGTACATTTTTTACTTTGATCTTTAAGCATCACTTAAAGGTTTAGAAATTAATCAGACTAGAGAAACAAAAGAGATCTCTCTCTCTCTCTCTATATATATATATATATATATATATATATATATATATATATATATATATATATATTCCAAGATGACCTATATATTCTCTTGGATCACATCAACAGCTGATGTGTTTATGGCAAAAAAAAAAAAAAAAGAAAGAAAAAAAGGAACTATAACTTTCTGCAAAATACCAGATTACCATGCTGGACTTATTTAAGTCTGCATGTATTTAGAGCAATCTGCTCTGTGTGTGGCAAAAAGCAGATCCAGAAAAATGAAGGAGATTTCACTTCTTCATGAATTTATATCTGCTGACCTTTGGGAAATCCGAATTCAGTAGGAATCTCCACTAAACTCATGCCAGGAAGCATTCAGGTGAGCTAAGGGCTAGCCAGGTATTGCTGCACATGGCTGAACAAACAACACTGAAGAGGTTTCCCCACCCTGTTGTGTGGTGATGGTGAGCAGCAGGTACACAGGAGAGAGCGCTGTGGGGTTTCCTCTGTGGAGCCGGTTTCAGTAGACAGCAAAGGGGGATATGAGTGAACAATGGCCGACAGTAGCAAAACAAAGACGTTAATTAGCGCTGCTGACCCCCGGCTGCCTCTCTACTCTTACGCAACACTGCTGCGTGCGCTCAGAGTGGAGCTTTAAAGCCAATTAGAGCTTTGAGAAAGTTTCAAGGCTTTAACACAATTCTTTGATGTTGGACTTAAGGAATCGCTTCTAAACTTTTAGCCCACTGTTCTGTACTTACAGTTAAAGTAGAAAGAAACTTTCGTGGATTTGGCCTACGGGACTGAGACGCAGCTACAGTTAATTAGGCTAACAACATCTAAGTGGGCTGGAGACACTAGAGCAGTGCACAGCCCCGTTCTTCTTCTACTGTATCACAAGGCTTGTAGTAGCGAACGTCTACCAGAAACTTGTGGTTGTTTACAATTTCATCCTAAAACCTATAATATATGAATATAAAGAAACAGCGTTCTGAATATGTATTTTCTGACTTCCTGTTTCAGGAATCACTGTGATGATCACAGTAGGCTCAAGAAGCTACTTAAACTGGTACCCCTGTAACCTGACAATGAGTAGATAGATGGATCTGAGTGCTTCTTCAGAACACATTACTGATACTAAAAATGTCTAGTGATCATTAAATATGTAAGTATGATGCTCATTTAAAGCATGACGGTGTCAGGTAGTTCTTCGTAGGTCAGATGTCTGAGTCTATAACAGTGAAGGGTCAGGGCATCTACAGCTATATGAATCCAATCTCTCTGTGCAAACGCCTGACATATAAACAACTCCAATCTTGATTTATTACAAAATTAATAACAAAACTATTAATGTCAACCTGTTTACACATGTTAAAAGTCCAGGTTCCCCTTACTGCAATCACTTTAGTCTTTCAAATCCTACAAAGTATTAGAGAAGAGGCTGACTGACGTTTTTGTCCAGGTGTTTCCTTCTACATTGGGTCCACCAATTAAACTGTTAACACACTTAAACCCACTGAGTTTCTTTACATTGCAAATGTGTGCAAAACACTGTCAATATTCCACCAGTGTTGAAAAAACACAATTTTGCAATCGCTGTGTTTCCATTGAATAAGGAATGCAATTACAATCACATGATAAGTCATAAAAACACGCCACGCCATCATCTCCCTACCACTTCCTGTCGTTTTGTTCTTTGTAGTTTGCGCCAGTGGCAACATGCGGCTATTCATTATGTGACTTGTGTGATGCGAAAAAAAAAAAAAAAAAGTGTTTCCATTGCAGTTTTGCAAAATCAACAAAGAAAGAAGGAAAGAAAAAAAACACACCTCATCCCAGCAGCAGAACTTTTTTATGGAAAAACAAGATTTTGCTACCAACTACAAAGAAAACAAAGCCACACTTAAATAACCCATGAAAATTAAGTGGGATGTGAGCAATAGAAAAAAGCCCTCATTGGACTTTTGAGGGGTAAGAAATTCACAGAAGCTCCTGAGGGTTAGAAACTTCAAACCGCCCTCCCCAAGAACAAGAGCCTCCAGTAATTTTCCCCCCAAAAAACAAAATCCCTCAAAATCTACTTTGAAGACCTAATCCCCTGCTGCTCTTCACACCCAAAACTAACAACTGCTACTGACCACCCACTGGAGCCAGAGGCTTTACTGCATAAAATACCCTCAGTCACTTTAAACAACTCAGACCTCCATCTGGTCACACAAAAACCCAAATTTAGGTTGTTTGTTGGGTTCCAATTGCCAAGCTACGAAAAACTGATTTAGGGATTTCACTAAAACCGGCACAGAGTGAAAATCCCACGCTCACTTAACCCTGGCAGTCGTCCCATGTGGACTAAGAGGAGAATCATCCAGATTCACTGGCTTTAAGCTAGCAACTTTACCCTCTGTAATAATATTACAAGTGGATGAGCTTTAAGTAGACCAACAGGTAACCCTGTTACCCAGCTTGGCGTTGGAGCTCGCCAGGTCACGTGTGTGGAAGGCGAGGAAACCTCCGCTGGATCCAGATTCTAATCTGAGGCCCGCTGTCCCAAATCCCTCTGAGATATGCTCTGTGTGACGGCGCGGGTCGTTTGCACAGACAGTCCGACATGTGGCGGGACCGCACATGAGCTCAAAAGACACCACGGCCTGCTGGCACTAATCCCACACACCCTCACCCTCCCTGACACCGATTAAGCCCAATATGAGTGTGTTAAGGCGGAAGTTCAGCGCACAGATCCGTACAACCAGATGTTCTCTCTGCATGGCTGCAGTTCCACTTTAACCTATTTAACTTCAGTGATGCAAAGTAAAATAACAAAAAAATATCACGATTAGCAGCACAGAGTGAACTTAATAAAGTCACAAGCAATCAATGAATCACAGATCTTTAGCATCTAATATTAACTTCGGTTTCTGTGTACTTTTACAGTTAGTGGAGGCACTTGCATTAATCGTGAAGTTTCTAATCTAACACATAGAACTTGATGCCTACAATGGAAACACGGCACAGTTAATGCTGCGCCTAGCTTTGTTTTAAACTGATAATAGCTAACTCTGAGTCTTCTTTCCATACTAACAATTTCCATATTAACCGTGATTCCATCAGCGTTTTATTATGTGCTTTTTGAAGACAAGATTGATGGAAATGACAAAATTTTAAATGACTCCATCAATTTCGCAAAATGTTTTTACATTCACTCCAAGTGGTTTTTTGCTATTCTTAAAAAGTGTCGATGTGCTAAAGGGGAAATGGAAATATTTACCAAATAAGTTCTGAAGAAGCGAATGCCTCCGTCCACTGGTGGGTCTGTCCCTTAACAGAGGAACGAAACCCGGACAAAGTCCAAACTTCCAGCTCGGAGGGGAGGACTCGTTTTTTTTAAGATGTTTGGTCCATGATAGTTAGAAACCTCTACTTCCTGCTTATCACACAGCCTAGCAGAGTGTCAACAATTACACTTTGTGTACCCTGATTGATTCGCTCCACACCAGTAGATAGAAATACAATTGGCTTGCATTTTCTTGTTTTGTTTTCCTTATATTCACATTTTAAAAGTTCATTTAAAATTCAGATTACAGTAGATGGATACAGAGCCAGAGAAGAGTCTTCTTGTTCATGCAAACCGTCAGAGTTTTGCGTTGGGCAAAGTTGTTGCCTAAATAATAGACTTATCAACGTGCCCTCCCTCTTTACAATATCAGAAAAATACTTTTAACAACTAGCAAAAAATACGTCTTGATTTTTACATTTTAAAAGCAGCAAATACGTGACTGAACCGTCTTTACTTCCTGCATACATGCCAGATGAGATTCAGCTGTACCTTCACACCATACACAGTTTCAGCCTACATACGGTGATAACGTTCCATCCTACATTATCACAGTATGTTTGTGTTGCAGATTGTCCATCAATGCTTCAATATAAAATCCCAAGCCTTTGCGTGACTGAAGAGATTTGGGGAGCTATTGTGACCTTTAGCTGTTAACCAACTCTGGGGATACAGGCAGAATCTGGGGCTCGGATTCTACACTGATCTGCTGGTTAATCTGCAATTTCTGAAAGGACCTCCTACTGTGTGGTTTGGTTGCAGGGGAGGTCGTCTGTACATTATCTGCTCTTTAAATCACACATCTGCTCAGCATCTGCTCCTATGGCAACATTTGATTCAACGAATCTTGGGGCTTTGCAACCATAAGATGGCAGCCAAAGCTAATCCTGACCCTGAACTAACCCAAAATCTGAAGATCTGATCAGCCTGAAAAGGAGTGAGATTGGTGTTTTTCTTCTGGCCTCTCTCTGGGTGTGTGTGATCCCAGTTAACTTTGTGTTCACTCACAAACACAGGTGGTTCTCTACTTTCAAGCATGAGTTGAAATTAATGTTTTCGTTACAGATCTGGAAAATCCAATAAGGGTGAACCCAGAAATCAGCTGCTGACTGCAAAAACAACAATGCAAAAATAAGGTGTTTGTGTTAGTCATTAAAACCACGCTGGACTATCCAACAGCAGATCGGTGCAACAGTGGATGCACCAATCCACTGTTGTCCCTTCCGATACCGATACAGATATCTGAGGTTAAGTATTGGCCGATACAGAAAAAAAAGTGCTTGAATAGACTTAACACATTTTTAAAGGCATAACAAAAACTGCCTTAAAAATGTATTTGAAAACTGTGCACCAGTACAACACACTTAAATACACCAATAGCATCACAAGCTTGGTCAAACATGCAAAACAAGGGCTGGATCATCTGGATAGATTTTTGTTTCAAATATCTGAAATTCTGCTAATCTGGTGGTGTGACCGTTCCTGTTTTATCCACAGTTTTCACTCTACGGCATTTTTTTTTTTTTATGTACATTTGAGCAGGTTTGAGCCTCGTCGCTTCATAACTGACCTCTTTCATCTGCCTACACCCCCAGAATTTCTGGAGTGAAGGCCAGTGAATATACTATATACTGAATATTGAAAATTCTATCAGACACATTATCTATTAATATTGATCACGTATCTATTTCAATATGTATAGTTATTGATTTATTGTCCGGCCTATGTAAAAACAACACAACTTTCATTTGTTTAGTCAGTGCTATTAGGAGTATAACAGTTAATGTTAAATAAATAAGGAAACTGAAACTAAATTAATAGGTTGACTGCTTTGCATCAACAAACATTTCAAATGGTTCAGAAAGTGTAATTAGGAATTCTAAATATAATGTAAAATAAATAATAAAGCATGATGTCACTCAGAGCACAAAGCATAGAATTCAGCTTAGATCTGTCCTTATGGATTGGGCACATTGCCACTGAAACCCAATCTAGAACTGTTTTCAATATCAGGACCATATTAGACCGGTGCAGCTCTAGTTTATGTCTTGTGAAAATGTCATGGATCACCTCATCTAGTAAAGCTGGAGGCTTTGTTATAAGTGAAACCTGACCTACTCATTAGACACTCAAGGTGCGTTGAAGCTGGGTGTTTCCCCGTTTGTCTTCAGCCAGAAGGCAAAAAAACACGTCGCCCCTGAAGCCTCTGTGCCCCCCCCTCCCCCCCACCCCGCCCCACACACACAGACCTCGCCCTCTGCTAATTCTCCTTCCCCTGACGTTAGGTGCAGATTACTCAGTGCATCTCTGCTGCTGTCTCTCTGCTGTCTTTGCTCCCTGATTTCATTTGCCATGCCTGTTTTTTTTATATCTGCTCGCCGTCCTGCTCTTTAAGAGCTTCTCCTCCTACTTACACCACCGAGTAATAATTCCAGGCAAAAGCTTTGCCTGCTCTGTTTACAACAGCAGAAACACTGCCTTACAACCAGATACAATGTCTCTCTCACTCACACACACACACACACACACACACACACACACACACACACACACACACACACACACACACACACTCTCAGAATGCCATGGAGATGGCAACATGTAGGAAAGCCTCCGCAGACTCTTTTCTAATCAGCTCCATATGTAGTCTCCTCTTTGAGCTCCGACTCAATCCGTGCACATCTCGCGTCGCCACTGTCTGCGTGTTTGTGCGTTGGCCTTGTTACATCTGGTATGATGTTCTGTGTTTTGACCACAAAACCTATAATCTTCACAGTCTAAATAATTTTCAAATCATCCCTTAAGCCTTCAAACAACAGCACCCGCCCACTGGGTCAACCGCTGGGGCTGTAAAGAACATGTTTTAGCACCTCATAGCGCCTCTGCTTTATAGCACACAGGAGTCTCATTTGTCTAAGCCAAAATAGTTTTTTTATTTTTTTGTTTTATTAGGTAAAATGTTTCCATGACTGTCAACACAAGCGTGGGAAAAAATAATTACACCCCCGCTGCTCTTATGGGATATCAGAGGGTGAGCTGCAAACATGTGTCGTTAATTAGCCAATCATTAGCTGGGGTGGCTGCTAGCTGTGCAACGATAAATCCAGCTGAATGACGAGATAAAATTTAAAGAAAAAAAACTATAGTACCCCATGTTTTAGTGTGAAGGTTTCACAGATTCTAAACTTTGTTTTAAAGGATCATAATTAATGCAGATTATTCTGGTCTGTGTTTAGTGACCAAAAGAATGAGACCGCGGATACAAGCAGCTGAAATGGGTTTTCTCCGTAGAGTGTCTGGGTTCTCCCTTAGAGATAGGGTGAGAAGCTCGGCCATCAAGGAGGGTCTCAAAGTAGAGCCACTGCTCCTTCATGTTGAGAGGAGCCAGCTGAGGTGGCTCAGCATCTGGTTAGGATGCCTCCTGGACGCCTCTCTGGGCACCTCCCACCAGGAGGAGACACAGAGGAAGACCCAGGACACACTGGAGGAACTATGTTTCTTGACTGGCCTGGGAACGCCTTGGGATTCCCCCAGAAGAGCTGGAACAAGGGGTAGGGGAGAGGGAAGTCTGGGCCTCCCGTCTTAAGCTGCTACCCCCACAACCCGACCCTGGATAAGCGGAAGAAAATGGATGGATAGATGGTTTAGTGAGTCAGCGGATCTCCCGTCTGTTAGCAGCTCAACATTCACAGATTCACTATTTTGCGGATTTCTCTGGGAAACTCAGAGTTGTTCACAAAGAAGGATTTTTTTTTTTTTTTTACAGAGCATATCTAAAATATATTTAAAAAATCCAGCTTTTTGTTAAGTGCAAAATGATCTAGTTCAACTAAAAACAAGAGGCAATGAGAAGCAGTCCAGACTCTACTAGTAGTACGCTGACAGGACGTTTAAAACTCCTAAGTTAAATGTCAGCGGCTAACCGTTTTGCCAATGCTAACAAGTTGTTCATATCGTCTCTCTTCCACTGCGGAATGTTTCTATGTCCTTCCAAATACCCAAAATGGTTTTAAAGGGTTTTAATAGTGGATGCTTCTTCAGTGCTTTTAGGTCCGTTTCTGTGAATTGCTACTTCTACTTCTTGTCTTACTTCAAAATAAGAGTTTCGAGATTGCAGATTTCTCAGACAAAGTCTGATTTCTGGGAAATAAAAATGTTTAAAAAATTATTTTGTAATTCATAAAAAGAGAGAACTCGTAGGAAAACATAGTCTATGTAAATTTTGACAAAAAACATAAAATGACTTCGCAAAATTGTGAACATTTCTTCACTGCCCTCATTGCATCTTTTTCTAAATCAGGCACGTAATTAAGTTTATGATCTGCCTTTGACCCCGTCAGGGTGCAGACTCACTGAAAACAATCAAGGGGCCAAATCGGCTTGCCATAAATAGAAACTTTAACTTCCTGTGCAGCAGGGAGAACCATTGTCTATGTTCTCCAAAGAACCAAGACAATGCAGATAAACTCATTACTGGCTTCTTTACAGCCGTTTCTCTGACCTCTAATCTTCCAAACTGGTTCACAAATAGGCTAACATTTGCCAAAATATCTGGATAAATAAATCATCACTCAACCTGCACCTTAGTAGAAGCTACATGAAGCACCTGAGAGGGAAAAAAAACTGATGTTCTAGTTGGGATTTGACTTTCTAGGAGTCGTTCAATACCAGAGGAAAAAAGAGGATTCCCCCACTCAGTGTGAGTGTGTGTGCACGGTTGTTTGACCTGTGTGTCTCTGTGTTGCCTTGCGGCAGACTGGCGACCTGTCCAGGGTGACCCCGCCTCTCGCCCGGAACGTTAGCTGGAGATAGACACCAGCACCCCTCCCGACCCCACTAAGGGACAAGGGTGTAAAGAAAATGGATGGATGGATGGATGGAAAAGAGGATCCAAACATTGTGCTCAAGTTAGAGTCACAATACTTCAGCATATTTTTACTCAAGTAAAAGCAAAAAGTAGCCGTCCAAGAAATTACTCAAGTAGAAGTAAAAGAGTATTTGGTAAAAAGTCTACTTAAGCACAGAGTAACTGATCAAATGATCAATCATTTAATGTCAAAATGTACATAATCAGATGGTCCAAACTAAAGTTAAGTGAAAATGTTGGTATTTTGAGGACAAACATGACAGTAATTCAAATAAGTAAGAAAAAAGTAACAAAACAGGCAAAATATTTTCTTTTCCAAATCTATTTATTTCAATAGGAAACTTATGAAACTTTAACAAAAACTGCAGGTGTGTCTGGTGAAATTTTGGTTAAAACATTTCATTCAGTTGGTAGAGAATCCAGACATTTTACTCAGGAAAGAGGAGCAATACTTTTTAACAGAATTACTCAAATAAAAGGTAAAAAGTACAGCATAGTAAAAATAGTCTTAAAAGTACTTTTTTTTCAAATAAGTTACTAGTTAGTACCCAACTCTGTTCACTACCAACCAGTTCCTCCCACTCAGCTCCAGCCTGTTTGACAGCCTGACGTCCTCCCACGTACTCGCCCCGTAGCCACAACAAGCTCCACACCCTAATTACACCAACTTTTCCCTCTTAGCAACTAATCTCCCCCAGAACTGCAGCGCTAGCTGTGACCGCCAAGAAGTGACACGCACGCCGTCTGACTCTCCAAAGCTGCTTTATCTCGGGTTTCAAGCCTGCCAGCGCGAATGTGATCAGAAATTTTTGGGGGGAAATAATCGCGCACAATTAGATGGTCATTAAGTCCAAGTGGGGGTGGGAGGGTGATTGTTGAAAAATCTGAGGAGAGAGGAGATTTTTGTTTTAGGTTTTGGTGATGCAGTTTCATGGGGAAATCATTCGTTATGCATTTGTGACTCTTCACCATTAAAGCTCCTGGTGATAAAGCAGACCTGCTGCAGCCTGATATGATTTGTTATTTCAGCAAATCTCAATATGTGGCTATGAAGGCAGGAGAACAGACGGAAAGGTTTCCCACGATCAGAGAACGACAAGGACAAACATTTCTGCAAGTGTCCTTCTACAGGGAACTCTGCAAAAGAAACGAGAAAAAACCCAACTAAGTCTTATATTATTTTAGTCTAGTTTCTAGTGCAAATATCATATAATACTTAAAATAAGACAAAACTAACTTACAAGTAACTTTTCATGAAAGGTATTAGTTCCACTGGTAGATTATTTCACTTATAACAAGATATTTTACATGTTATAAGGCAGATAATAAATGATGTGCCAGTAGAACTAATACTTTACTTTTTGTTACTTATGAGTTAGTTTTGTCTTATTTAAAGTAAAGATGCATCAAGCCAATATTTTTATCTGTATTGGTCTAATATTGAAAAAAAAAGCCAAGACTGAGTATCGGAGACAATGTACCAGATCTATTCAATCTAAATCTATGCTTTGTGCTCTGATAGATTTTGTGCTTTATTTACTTTAAATCATATTTTGAATTCCTAATTGTACTTTCTGAACAATTTGAAAGAAATTTGAAGGAAGAACAATTTTTTATACATTTGCCCAAAGCAGTCAACCTATTGTTTTGTCAATTTCTTTATTATTTATTTTACATTGGCTGTTCTACTCCTAATTGCACTGACTGAATAATTGAAAGTTGTTTTTACATGTGCAGAGTTATCAGATAAATCAATACATTTATATCCATGTTTAAAAAAATTAGAAATGTTTTAAGTTAATTCAGCTGTTTTTCTGTATCTAATCGGACGATACCTCAGATATCTGCATTGGAAGTGGAAAAAAGTGGATTGGTGCGACTCTAGAAACTGGACTAAAAAGTAGGTAGTGAGATTTCACATTTTTGCAGTGAAGCCGTTGACAGTAGAGCTGTGGAAGAGAATACATCCACATACTGAGCGACTGAAGCTCAGCGCTGACGGCTGTGGAGCAGAGAAACTTCAGGAGGGCCAGCTGTGACAAACCTTGGCCTCCATCCAGACATTCACTGCTCTGCTTCCCACACCCGTTTGGCTTTTGTGTTTTTTCCCCTTCTCACTTCTCCATCCAACTATAAAATGTTGCTAAAATTAGACTCATGAGTTATATATATATATATAAAAAAAACTATTCAAGTCTGTTGATGATTTCCTCCGTGCTGAGGCCAGGCCCCGTCTGCTCTGCAGCACACAAACAACAGAGACGTGCCAACTCTGAATAGTGAGCACAACGCAGCTGCGTATCATAGACTTAGTTTACAACACGAGTGTCCAAACTTTATGACTGCAGACATCTGTGATAAACTATCTTTCAGTAGCCAGTTTCTAAAAATCAGCACACCCCCGCCTCATTGATTCACATGTTTTCTTGACTTTTCAGTTTGAAGAGCAGCTAACGAAAACAAGCCTCCGTGTCACAAAATATACATTTCCCATGGAGACAACATTAAAATGTTGGGTACAATCTATAATGTGAAATGTGAAGTGATTGTGATTTTGCAAAGACAATTAGTGAAACATGGGCATGCTTCCTGATGAAGTATCTAAAGCACTGCATGCAGCCTTTTTGCCCCAGGTGCCAAAATGATCCTGTTTACTTAAAGTGCTCACAGGTCACATAAATTCATTTTCTTTCAATTAAAACAATATTATTGCAATTATTTTTTCATTTTCCCCGAACAAATATAAACATTTTTATACGTTTGAGAACATTTTTTTGATTCTATTTTTTCCAAGACACTCATGCTTTATTTAGTTTAAGTACTGCAGCCAAGTCTGGTCGTAAGCCACTGGGTATGTTTGACCCTGTCTACCTCTTACAAAAAACAAAAAAAAAGAAGAAAAACAAATAGTTTCAAAACCAGCATTTCTCATTTTTAAAATCATTTGATTAGTTCGGCTCCTTTTGGAAAAAGCCATTCAGCTGTGAAAATTGTCCATTTCCACTCACTGCTTGTGTTCGTTTTGTTTTTCACCAGCGAATCTGCAGGATTCACAAGCAATAGCAACACACTAAAAAAACACTAAATCCTACCAAGTCATGTTGGTCTAGGTTTCTGGTTCAAATTTCCTAGTACACTTGAAATAAAACAAAATGAAACCAGCTTTTCAACAAGATACGAGTTTGTTTTAAACAAATAATTTATTAATCTTGATGAGAAAGTACTACTTCCATGACAGATTATTTCACTGATAACATGAGAAAATGTCTTGCTATAAGTGAAATAATCTGCCAATGGAACTTGTACTTTTTCATCAAGATTAATGAGTTATTTACTTAAAACAAGACCTTATATCTTGCTGAAAAGCTACTTGTAAGTTAGTCTTGTCTTATTTCGAGTGATCTAAGATATTTGCATTAGAAACTAAACCAAAATGACTTGGTCAGACTTTATGTTTTTGCAGTGCAAGTTCACCTCAGACCTACGAAGCTCCAGAAAAATGGCCGTTTTCGCCTGTGGTCTGATGCTCATCTTCATCCAGTGAAATGTTTGTGAGCCTGATCTTAACCTAATCCCATTTTATGAACCTCATAGGGCTGTAAACTGGAAGCAGACACATCACAGACCTGCTTATTAAACTCAGGGTGTTTGGCAGTGCCAGATATAGCAGCGCCAAGTGCCTAACCTGTGTATCAAAGCGTGCTTGTGAACGATGTTAAGTGAGGTGTGACAGTGTGACAGTGTGTGTGTGTAGACACTACAGAACTCACAGTTAGCTGTGTTAATGATTGCCTCTACATGGACAGCATGCCTCTGTTCTCTCTCACTTCCTGTCACATGACCCAGATCGATAAGAACAAACTTTATGCTCATTTGATTTCGACTGCTTATCACCCAAACTCACTGAGATGTCACTCTTGATGCAACTCTTGCTTCATTGGATTGTGAATATTATAACCAAAAAAACAGAGATGTGTTGCTTGAATCAGATGAATTTCCATCATGCAGGTGAGCTCATAGGAAGGTGGCGTGAGCGTCCCTCCTGACTCTGCTGGTCTCTCAGTTTAACTGTCGCATTGTTATCAGACTACAGCCGTTTGTTTACACCACGCTTCCTTCGCGGCCTTCAGCCCCACAAGGCGGTTCGGATTATCAGCCCAGAAACATGCTGCATGTGTCAGAGAGCGCTTCACAGCGATGGAACGATAACTGGCGCTGAGCGGCAGTCTGCATCACACCGTATGTCAAAGTCACGATCGGTGATGCTCAGAGTCGGGTTTGAATCTTTGAACTTTAACGAGTTTAAAGATTTTACTCAAATATGCACTGATCCGATTTTCAAGTACCGATTTTTGTAAAGCCCAAAATATGACCAGATGATACGGCAGAAAAACATGTCATGACACAGGTGTTTCATATCAGTCAATGTCGATAATTATGAATCAGTCTTTTGGTTTTAGATATCTGAAATACTGCCAAACTGGTGGTGTGATATTTCCTCTTTCATCTACAGTTTCAGCTCCACACTGCTTTTTATTTTTAAACACTAATGAGGCACAGTGGTGAAACCTAAAAATGCAAATTACTCAATAGGTTGTTGCTAGACAACCAAACAGTGAGTGAGTTAGTTGATGCCATTCAGCTAGCTTAGCTCGCTGTGAGAGGTTCAGCAGCTAAAGCCTTACCTCTGCCTACATCCCCCAGAATGCAGTGCAGTTCTGGACCGGAGCCCAGTTAAATTATTGAACATTCTATCAGATGTATTATTTATTGATATTGATCACATGTCTATTGTGTTACTGATATATTGTTATTGAATTATTGTTCAAGCCAAATTTCCAATAGGGAGTCTAGTTAATTCAGCTGTATCTTTAATAAGTATAAGTAACAACACAAAATGCATCAGTTATTACATGAATTTAAATTGATTTGTCTCAATAAAATAACAGTAACCTAAAACGATTTCTCAAAAATAGCCAGTATGGATTCAGCACAATAAAATACAATTTTGAGCATATCTCCATTACTGTATTGACACACAAAGGTTTTCTTCTTTAATTTGTCAGAATAAAAATACCCACATACTCCAGCATACAGAGCATATTGCATTAGCTGCGCGGACTCCACACACACTTTCCGAACAGTTGAAATTTCAAAGTCGAGCGTACCAAATGCTCGACTTTGGTACGAGGAATTTGTCACAATTTTTCTTGTGACAAATTTCTGCATTCCCACAATTCCATAGTGCGTCATCTGAGCTATCTCTTCCCATGTATTTTTTGTTCTCTGAATGTCCTTATATTTCCTCATTGACGTATCGTACAAGTTTCTACGCTCTCAAATGTCTCCCATCAGACACTCTTTACAATCTGACTCCATTTCATCTACATAGCAGTTTTTACTCAGATGTTCAAACCTCCAAGTTAGTCATTTGAAAATCAATCAAAAACCTTTCAAAATTAGAATTCTAAGTAAGGAAGTTGGACATCTATTAGCAATCCCGACCTCCAATATGGCCGTTTACATGTAAAACTTTCACATAGAAAGCTGCAGCAAAAATCTGTTTATTTGCATCTTTTAAAATTTGTATTGCATTAAATCCTTTACAAAAAATAAATAGTAAATCACTTAAGAAGTAATTCAAGTACCACAAGTGGTTTTGGTGACACAGCATGATGCTTCCAAAAATCACCATGGGGATGGTGTGTTGAGGATGGTAGTTTTTACTGTGTACTAGTGTCTGTGACCAACTACTACTACTACTACTGCCAAGCATTTCTACACTGACATTTGTGATTGCATCACGACAAAATGTGAAAAAGTTGACGGAGGTTGTACTTGTACATGACACTAGCTATTGCAGGGCTGCCAATCATTCAGTTTATCATCCCCACCAGTTTGCAGGCTTCAAATGGCGCCAGATGATAGTGAGCATGAGCGACACATCAAAGTCCAGCTGTAAGACGTCAGACTGATGGAAAGGGAACAAACACGGATTTTCACCCCCCACTTCTCTTCATTACTTTGACGTTTCTAAAACAGCAGCAGTGATAATGGGCTTTAATGAAGCTGTTTTGCCCTCTAAGTGGGATTACACGACAATTCATTCCGTTTTTTCAGTGTACAACCTAAAAAAGCACCTGATATGTGCCCTGACTGACTCACACATCCATTCATCATCCATCCCATGGAAACCAGTGAGACCAGGCTTACCATGATTGTCTTCATCCATTTCGATTGGAGGAGCGACTTTGCAGTCCAGCTGAATGTGTGAAACCTTGCGTGAAATGTATCACACTGGGTTTTTTTGGTTGTTTTTTTTTTATTTTTTTTTTTTTTTTTTTTTTCTCCCCCTCCGTTTTCAGTAGAATTTCACCGGGACATAAAAGCCAGAACCGGTGCTGTGTTCACAGACAGACGGCAGAAGCGGACCGACGCGCGGCTGCTGTCAGCGACGAAGCGAGGACGCGAATGAACGCGAGCGGAATCCAAACTCTGCGCGTGGAGAGAAGGCGAATCCTCTCGCGCGGAAGGTGATGTTTTGGGCATGAGATCTGAGGCGGCTGCTCCTCGGTCCCTCTGCTCCATCCTCTATCTGCTCCGCCTGTATTCACGGCCACACACACATTGCAATTAGGGCGGCGTCACTAAGCTCCGCCCACCGCCATTAACAACCTCATACTCATACGCTTGTGTGCGCGCGCACACATGCGCTCTTCTACGTGGGTTTTGATTTCCTGTCTGGATTTTTATAGTCGTTTAAATTATTTTTTTTTTCTACAACTGGACTGTGACACCACTATTTGAAGCACAATACTTTTTTTTCATTGTTTTTTTTTTATTTCACATGCTACGTATTTCTATGACGTACTATTCGGTATGTTAATTTAAGATATCTAAAATATAAAATAATATATCCAATATATATATATCATCTAAGTAAAATATACTTTAATTGATTTGTACAATATATTAAAGGGAATTTCAAATAACTATACCAGAAGGGTTTTAAAGGTCATTCATTATTTTTGATAAACAAATCTGTTGTTTTGAGAAAAAACACTGAGATGGGGAAAAAAAAACAAAAAACAAAGGCTCATTTGGTCTAAATCATAAAATCCAGATAAAGTGGGCAGAGATATCTGGAGAGGAAACCGGAGAATTCAATGGTTGCTTCATGAAACACTTGAAGTCTAGTTTTAAGTAGAGGTGGGTGACATTGAGGTGAAGATGATGAGGGTAGTGGAGGAGTTGTTTTTGTTTTTACTAGTGACCATGATGATGAGTGTTTACCAAAAACAATGAAAGAAAGACAGGAAAAAAAATGACCCACCAGAGGCTTTACTGTAACTCTACTGCTGGTATTATTCTCTCACTCTTTGTGTTTATAGACAACATGACAATATAAAACATCAGTCAGTAGTTGAGTAATAATTTCATCTTTCAGAAGTTAATCCATGTCTTCCACATTACACTTAGTTGTCTTGTATTGCTTCATTTCAGGTCTTCAAATAACAATTTTTTTAGTAATCGATGAATCGATTATTCTGATAGTTAATAGATTAATTGGATGAAAAAAATGGGACATTCTACAGATTTTTTATTTATCCTCTCAAAACTTTTTATATAACAATACAAATACATTAAAATATACAAATAATCAAATATTTTTATTCCTTTTTAAATGAGAAAATAAACATTTTATTCCTTTAGCAAATTTGAACTGAATGAAGCTAACCCTATCACTTGAGGAGTTTTGACAAAGATTTTTAATTTTTTTTTTTTTTTATCTTAAATGCAAACTGTATTTAAGACAAAACTGTTTTTGGAAAGTTTTGTCTTATTGCTCTGAAAATGTTGTTTTTTTCAGCAAATGGTGTTTTTATGTATCTGTATACTCCACCTAATGATTAATTGATTACTAAATTAGTTGACGATTATTTCAATAATCAGTTAAACATGATGAATCCGACTAATCGTTTCAGCTCTACTTAAGTTACTGTTTTTTTAGGGATATTTGTTATATATTTTTAAATACACATTTCCATTAATTACTTGAAAGACGTTCCTTAGGACAAAGGTCCTGATCCTGTTACTTTCGGCGCTCCGTCCAGATTCACTTCCTGGGTTTTGGTGATGCAGGTATTACAGCATCTTTTGAGGTCAGTCCTGGCAAGGAAATTCCACTTCCTGCCCTTTCCCTCCCTGTATGAGCTCACTCACTGAGGATTTTCCAGCAGAGATTCCAGCTACGCCGGCCAGCTGTCATATTAGAGGAGAGGAACACGAAGGTTTGGGCTGGGCTCAGCTCAACATACGGTCCCCAGCTCAGGAAGGGAGTTGTGCCGGGGACACATTGTGCAGCACTCCAGGGGCACAATGGACGAAAGTTACAGGACAGGAAGTGATGAAATGGGCCTGTTTTCCTCCGCCCTCTCAGTACGAAGATGTTTAACTAAACAAAAGCTCCTCGGCAACCTTCTAAAACTTTTGTCAATAGTAATGGTTATTTTTACCTTCGTTTTACACGTTTAGCTTCTGTTTTGCATAGGGAAGAAAAATAAACTTAGAAGGTGCCACATGTAGTAGCCAAATATATTTCGACACCTTCCAAAAATAACAGTCTTGGTCATTTTTTTTTTGCCGAAAGTGATTTTGGCAAAACATAAAAATAAAAAAATTGACTATAGAGGAATTGCTAAGAGTGCCAATAAGTTTGGCACAAATGATATATAAAAAAATATAACTTACTAAGAAATGTAAATCCATATTTATTTGCAATGTGAGATGATGCTATGGAATACGTTTTTACATGATGGAAGCAGAAGAAGCTGTTGTCTTGATAGTTTGTGTGACTTCAGACAAAAGATGAAGTTTCTGAGGTGATAATCACAACTGTTATCCACTAAACTGAGCCAAGGTTCCACTTTGGTGTCACTTTGGTCAGGATGAGACTCTACAGCTGAAAACTATTAAATAACATTAAAGCTGCAGTTTGTAACTTTTATTTATTTTTTTATCTGCTTTTTACATACTTGTTAAAACAGTGACCATGTCGTGGCTGTATAATATGAAACAGATAATCTGTGAAAAAACAGAGCGCGCACACGGGCATGATTGACGGCACTAAGACCTTCCCCTGGCTCTGATTGGTTGTTTCCAGTTAGCACTGGAAGAAGGCAGCTGAGCTGGATTGTTTCACAGATTATCTGTCTTATGCTGTGATGACATAGCGACAGCTTCAACACATACATAAAAAATATTTTAATAAATGTTACTGCAGCTTTAAGGTTTGAAAGGTCTAATGAGAGCATGCAGGTGAATGGATCCTCTGGGATCCGAGGGGGAAGAGGAGAGCTGAGTGTTATTGTTTGAAGAATGGAATGATGGATGATGATGAAATATGTTGCGGATAGATTCTCACCGTTCTGAAGGTCCAGGAGGATTTGAACAAATCCTCAGAGTCTGGAAGTGGCAACTGGAGGTTAACGATGACTCGGTATAGCCGTCTCTTAGTGTTGGGGGGGAAAAAAAGAATAAAACACTCTGAACATCCCACCAGCAGATTTAGGCTGAAAGTAATCTTTCCAAAATGATTCTCCTGATCGTGTTATTGTAATATCAGTGTCTTGGAGCGGCTCCGTCAGCCCCGGCTTGAATCTGATAGCAAATCCATGACGGAAATGAAAGATTAGGGTGATGGCAAGAAGGCCTTCCGTCCTCACAGGCTCAGAGCTCATCACCAAAGTTAAACCCTCAAAGTACCAGTGGAGACATACAGAGAGTCGGTCAGTTATGAGACTCTACAGCTGCTATAAGACTCTTGACTGCTATAAGGGAAATAAAGATTTTTACCGTTGATTACTGAGAAAAGCATCAATAGCTCAATAAAAAAAAAATTATAAAACATGCCATTTTTAATAAAATGTAAATAAAAACATGCATTTTACAATCCTTTCATGTTGCTTGTTTCCTATTAGAAACAAACTTAAGAAGTCACGCAGAGATCCAGAGCTCTGGAACTGCTGAGACTATTTGTTGTGGACTTCTGGCTGAAATAAAGCCACTGTTAGCGATCCATCCATGATGATGCAATGTGGATACTTTCCTTTAGCAGGGATAAAAGCCTGCTCATGAATGGCCCAGTCAAAGTCCAGGCCTAAATCCAGGTGAGAATGTGAATGAAGTTAACATAGTTAAAAATGCCCCCGTGTGCCTGGAAAACACATAACACTTTAATAAACTTTACCTAATCTTCCAACTTCCTCTAGTCATCTCAAAAATTCTCTTAGAATCAGATTAAATATTCATTTGTTTTCCTTTGAAGCATAAAATAAATGTAATGTTCCTTTCCTCACAGAAGCTGCAGGCATAAACAAACACTGCCTCCACAGAATCGCAACATGTTCTGGTGAATTCCCCCCTCCCCCGCACTGGCCCCCAGGGGCCCACTTTCAGGCAGAACCCACGGCTCACTCTGAGTGAATCCTGAAAGAGAAACAGAGGGAAGACAACAATCTCATCCTCGTTATCATCGCCCTCAACTGCTGTTTTTAGCTGCATCTCGGCAGAAAGGTAGGGTTTGTGGCTGAACAGTTTGGGAATCATCATGTGTTAACTATGTAAGTGGAGGCGTATTCCCAGCTCTCAGCTGACTGGAACAGAAGTGGTGGATTCCAGAGAAAAGAAAAGGAAAAAAACAACACCCTTTAGTTTTGGACTCAAATAAAAAGTTGTAAGTGCCCATCTCAAGTCAAGTCAAGTCAAAGTTTATTTCTGCAGCACGTTTACAACAACCTGAACTGACCCAAGTGCTTCATAATAATCACACCATCACAGGTGGATAAAAGGTTAAACAGAAAATAAAGTTAAGCTTGGCAAAAAGTAATAAGACAATAATAAAATTGGCAGAAAATACCAAACACTAATATGAATAAAAAACAAAGGGATACTTCATTTAAGCAACAATCCCCCTTCCTACCCCCCACCAAAAATCACTCAGAACAGTGCTAATATTGACAGTTTTTTTTCCTCAATTCAAACATCATTTCAAGAATTTGTGTCAATTTGAGACTGAATTTTTACAAGAGTCGGCCTTCCCACAAATAACCTTTGACCCGCTCTTATGAGATGAGCTTTAGGGGGGAGAAACCCGATTTTCATGGAGACGCTCCAGGTTTAGCTGGAAGCGGGATGTTTTCCAGCATGTCTCTGCAGCAGAGCAGGACATGTCTTCTGCTTTCTGTCTCATCAGGTCTGTTTCCAGTCATACAAACTGCTGCGACCTTCTTGTTCCACTCAGCACAGAGACAAGCCTATGTTGGCTGCAGTCATGCTCTGTCATTATGTAAGCTAGCGGTCTGCTTTGTGACCCATGCGGTTATAATGAGGCTGAGAAATACATTTCCACACAGTCAGAAGCTTTTATACAGCTTCAGATCGCACTGGGGATTTATAAAAATGTTACTGTTTCATATTTATGCCACCTGTTTTAATATCTTTGACAGTGATTTTACGTAATGGAACAAAACAACACAGAATGGAGCGTCCAAAGTGTAGCCTGAGAATTTCACTATTAGGATTAGGCACAAAGTAGTTTTTTTTTTTTTTGTTTTGTTTTCAATGGCCGTGTTTACTGTTCATTTTAATTTTATAGCAAAATAGATCTGTAAACATCCAGCAAGACTAGAGCACATTTATTTTATTGAACTTAATAGAATAGTTTATGTTGCCAGGAACAGACTAAAAGATTTTCTAGACCATATCAACTGGGGAAAATACTCAAGAAGTTAGGAAACTGTCTACCTTTTATTAAGACAATAAAACAGTTGCCACTTTGTCTGAACATAACTGGATCTGCACTATTCTACTGGAGGTCTGGCTGTAAGTTTATGATTTTGTCTCTGTCTGTCATTTTGGCAGTTGCTGAAATGTGGAATGCAAATAAACTTGACTGACTGACTGACTGACTGACTGACTGACTGACTGACTGACTGAGGGGGTCAAAGAAAATCCTGTCACTTTCTGTTTTCACTTGTCAATTTTGAAACTACTACCAATGACATATTCAGTGGAAACTTTTCCTCCACAGTCTCTTTAAAATACTTCTGTTCTTTCTGAATCTCCACCTTCAAGAAGTCATCACAGCATCGCTCCTCTGTTAACCCTTCTACAATGTTTTTTACCAACATTGCTCTGGGAAGGAGCTAAATATTGTGTTAGAGTAGCTCATTAGATTCCAGTGTAATACGTGGATGCTTTAATGTCACAAAAAATGTTTAAAAAGCTGTATGAAATCTGTATCTCTATGACATAAAGTAACAATTTTGGAAGTTTAAGTTCAAGTGAGACTGAAGTATTCTGGACCAGCCAGTGACATGACATCACAGCAGGTTTCTACATCAGTCACATCTGGACTGTAGATGGTTATTTGTGTGTGAAGATGACAAGCATCTGAAAGACCACACACATACGCACACGCACGCACACACCCACACATACACACACACACACACACACACACACACACACACACACACACACGCACGCACGCACACACACACACACATACACGCACACACACACACACACCAAGCCGTTTGCTTGGCTATCTTTGTGGGGACTTTTCATTGACTTCCATTCATTTCTACAGCCTAAACCTTTCCCTAATCCTAACCCTAACCCTCTCCATTACATACCTAACCCTAATCCTAACCAAATCTCAATTCACACCTTAGTCTAACCCCTGACCCAAAAACAGCGTTCCCTCCTGTGGGGACCACAAGGGACAGTTGGTCCCCATAACGTAGTATGTGTCAGGAAAATGGTCCCCGCAAGGTTTTACAAACAAACGCATGGGGCAATGTGACACACTTCCTGCCTCACTGTGCTCCAGGGAGGGAAGCAGGCAGCACTGGTAAGGAGAGAATGGAAGAAAAAAAAGAGAAAAGAATGCACACATGCAGAGAAAGGAAGCTACATTTTTGACCCGGGAACTGCATCAACGTTTGACTCGCTCAATCTGATTCCATCCCACTGTGACAATAACTCATCAGAGGAGATTGCGGTGTGAATAGATGGGTGTGCGGTGCAGGAGTCGCAGCCTGGAAGTCTCCTTTGATCTACTGACTGAAGCCCTTCAGTCAGTAGGGCTGCCCATCAGGTGGCAGAGCACACAGAGGCAGAGCGGCTTCAGCAGAGCAGCAGCAGCAGCAACGACCCATCTGCTGCCACCGGCTAATAAACAAACTGCTGCACAGAAAGCGAACCTGAACTAAATTCTGCTGTCACAATGAGATGTTTGAGTAAGCGTACAGGAAGCAAATGGAGGCACTTCAACACTTTCAGAGACTGTGAGGGAGTTCAATTCAACACTAAGCTGCTTTCAAGGAATTCAGTTATTCACAGATAAATATGAGGCTAAGAGTTGTGACAAGGTTTGACGGAATATTAGGTAGAGGGACAATGGAGGAGCACATTTCCACCAAAAGAACTCAGAAATATTTAGATTAGTCTCAGAAATTGCCCAGAAACAAACGTGGAAACTTCTGAGTATGTAAAGTTGAACATTTTCCACTTTTGAAAAACTTTTCCCTAGAAAATTTCTGAGGTTAATCTCAAAATTTCTGGAATTCTGGAACCCTTCTAGCAAATTTTTGACTTTCAAAGCTCAGAAATGTACGGAACAGGGCCACTAACAAAAAAAAAAAGTCTGACTTTAGTCTCAGAATTCTGAGACAAAAGGCTGACTTGTCTTTTTTTCAGTGGCCCTAATCGTCTTCTGTAGAAATATCCTTATTTTTGTTCTAGAATTTTTTTTAGATCAATCTTGAAATTTCTGAGTTTCTTGGTGGAAATGTACTACTATTGTTTTCTGTCTACGCCGTCGTAAATATGGCACACGTATCTACAGAGCAGATTTTGAGAAAAGTGTCTTTTGTGAGCCATTTACATCCATTGTGCATGTTTCCATTCACCTGACTTATCCGTGTCGGAAGCTTCTGCATCATTTAAAGCTGTGACACCTCAAGTTAGAGCAGCTGAAACCAGATCCTGTTTTTAAATATCTTTTCCAGACCGTAAGCCTGCACTGATAGACAGAGAACAGCAACACAAAGGTCCACTGCAGCCATCTGCTGCCATCATGAGCTCATTTAGCTGTTAATCCATTAAAAATGTTGACTTTCTCCCCAAATGATGGGATTGCAGCTCTGCACCACCTTCCCTGTTGTGTTACCATTACAAAGCACATTCAGGCACTTTACTGATGATTGCCTGCAGCCTGTCAGTCTGACTCTTGTGCAAATGGGAGCGCCGTGGCGAGGGTCATTAAACCCCAGTGCTTATTATGGAACTAATGATCGAATGTAATGAGCCACCAAGAAGCCTCTGTGAGCTGCTGTTTGAAGGAAGATGAGGATGGACTGCGAGTGACAGCAGAGACACCAAACCCTCACTAAATAAATTACCTGCAGCAGCAACAGGTTAAGATGATCTTTACATGACATATGCATCTTGTTTAAATCAGTCTGTGGAAGGCCGGGTTTGTAGAGTGGAAACACAAACTTAATGTATTTATTAGATCTGTCCCTGAACTAGTTTTGCTTGGCAGACAGTGATCAATGGTTCCACAAAGAGACAAGGATATCGATGCAAAAAATAGTCTCCAATGATTTTAAACTTATGACCAACAGCAATGGTGACTTTTGCAAAAATCTTGAGAAGAAAAGGAAAATACCTTAAAAAAAAAACAAAAAAACGCTGAAATCAATATAATTTTTTAAATGGGCAGAATTATGTTTTCCAGTCACATAATGTCATTTTATAGCACATTAAAGTAGCTATGTTAACTTCATTTATCATAAAAATGCAGTTTCTTTTTTTCTTTTTTCTTTTTTTTAATCAAATATGACTTAAAAAAAATTTGATTTTGCAAAATAACGCCTTGAAATTGGGCCTCTGTCTCTTTAAGAAACTCCTGCGCTTTCTGAAACTCCGCCTACAGGAAGTCACAACAACATGGCTCCTCTATTAACCCTATAACAATGTTTTTACCGACGTTGCAATGAGAAATAGCTTATAGAATGAGCTCAGCAGATGTGCAGTCCTACCAGGTGTTTGCTAATTACTGCTGGCTAGTCTGAAGGAGCTGAGTGGGGGAGTGATAGGGGGTGGGCTGCTCTGGAGGCGGAAGCTCGGAGACGCTTCAAAGAGCGACTCTAAGGCATTGCTAGATCCTCCAAGGAGGCTTGCACATGGTTGCCATGGGAGATTAAAGGATTTCTCACACTTATTTGATTTTATAGAAAAAAATTAAAAAAGCAAAAAGAACAATGTTAACTCTGTATCATTCTCCTATGATTTACACTATTTTGTGTTGGTCTATTTTATAAATCCCAATAAAATAAACTTTGTGGATGTAACGTAAAAAAAAAGAAAGAAAAAAGGGGGAAAAATCCTAACAGAGATGAAAATATTAGATTTTTTTAATTTAACATCTGAACCATTTTTTTATACCACGCCATTTGGATGCAGCCCGTGTTCATATTCTAGTGTT
>NW_015112674.1:587932-589129 GCF_001443285.1 Poecilia latipinna | reverse complement strand
CTCTAAGGCATTGCTAGATCCTCCAAGGAGGCTTGCACATGGTTGCCATGGGAGATTAAAGGATTTCTCACACTTATTTGATTTTATAGAAAAAAATTAAAAAAGCAAAAAGAACAATGTTAACTCTGTATCATTCTCCTATGATTTACACTATTTTGTGTTGGTCTATTTTATAAATCCCAATAAAATAAACTTTGTGGATGTAACGTAAAAAAAAAGAAAGAAAAAAGGGGGAAAAATCCTAACAGAGATGAAAATATTAGATTTTTTTAATTTAACATCTGAACCATTTTTTTATACCACGCCATTTGGATGCAGCCCGTGTTCATATTCTAGTGTTTATGTTTATGCTAAGACATTTCTTCCTGTTTCACTGTTTCTCAGTGTGACATCCTTAGCCTTCCTGCTGAGATGCATGGTGAGGCTTCTACTTATCCTTCATTCATCTCTCTCTAATGTTGGGGTTTGTCCTCTTAATGTGCTTTTTGTAGCGGGACAAAACTCAATCCGCACGTGACACTGAGGACGCGTGTGCAAAAAGATCGTTATCATGGAGTCAGAGAATAATTGATGACGCTACAGAGCAGCATTAAACAGAACTAGAGCTTGAAAAGTTACAGAAAGAAGCGCAGATAAATGTTTACAGTTTATGTTACTAACCAGAGAGCAAAAAATGCATCATTTTCTAGTCTTCGACAGAAAAGGACTACATTACCCTCTGGTGTTTAAATGTTAAATGGCATTTTTGTATTCAAGTACTGATGAACTTTTACAATAGTCAGTAAAACAAAATGCAAAATATGAATTCTAGAGAACATGTATCCCCGATTATATGTTATTGTGAGGTTAATTATATGTATAAAAAAGTTAATGAAATTAACAAATAAATCAATGAAATTTAATGAGAATCTTGAAATTTGGACAGTAAGGCTCAGCTTCATTTTGGTGGTGCATCATTTTTCAATCCAAGTTAAAATCTTAGTTATATGTTTAAGAATTAAAGACCAACAGCAAACAATATTTTAATTCCAAACAGAAATTGGACAAACACATTCACTGCATATTAACATCTTAAACATGCTTGTTCATTATAAGTTGATAAAACTTCAAGTTTTTTGTTAGCAAACATTTACAAGTAACATAAGACTCCATTGTATTGTCGCGTTAAACCATTAAGAGGATTAAGTGTGTATTTAT
>NW_015112674.1:572024-584550 GCF_001443285.1 Poecilia latipinna | reverse complement strand
TCATTTAAGAATTTCAACTGTATATTTTTTGGGTTGCCATACTTAGGTATTCTATTTTGGTTTTGAGGATAAAGGAAAACAATGCCAATGTTCTGAGAACTGACAATCGCTGTGTGTCACACAAAGTAATAACCACTAGAGGGCGGGCTTTGACCATTATTCGGCTCGGACCGGATAAGACTTCCAGGGATCTACAGTTTCCAAATCAAACCGTGGGCGTATTTTTCCTTCAATCTTGCTTCGATTTTTTTTTTTCTTCTGGGTGTTGTCTGTGTGTTTAACATATCTGAAGTTTCACTGGGGTGTTGCTCCTGACCAGACACGGACAGTCAGATAGTTCGTTCTATGTAGAATTTTTATAAATCACTTCGGAGTTATTATCTCTCTTTTCGCTGCACTTTTAGGCAGCACAAGCAGACTGCTTTAGTTTAGCTGCTGTTAGCTTGATCAGCTAACTGGGATCAATGCAGGCCATTAAGTGTGTGGTGGTGGGAGACGGGTGAGTTAATTTACGTCTCTATTCTCATTCTAACCTCAAATGTTAGAGTTTGAATCATACGTTGTAGAATTAAAGTTTAAAAATTGTGGTTTTTGGTTTGACCCAGTTAGCAACAGTTGGCTAGCGGCTAACAGTCCCAGATAGATTGACAGCTGCTGTGGTGGCTGCTGTCCCTCCAGCTGGGTCACAGATTTAGCCTCAGTCAGATGCAGCATGCTACTTTATACCTTTTAAGTCAATATATTATATTATATTATATATATATACTCCTAACGTTTGAGTTGCATCCACTTTATTAAGTAAAAGTGGGCGACTAGTAACATTTTAAAAAATAAAAGCTGAATGTCAAATTCGTGGCACCTGACGGAGTATGAAAGGAACTTAATCCAGTATCACGTTTGTAGGTTAAAAGCATCTAATCTTTTCTTAAGCTGAAATTCTGAGACAATTTATATTGCCAATATATTTAGTTTTTACATATTGCCATAAAACATTCATGAGTTTTTGAACATTGTTCTGACTGTTTAGCGGTAAGAATAGGTGTCCGATAATGGGCAGAAAGTCATATTTATTACTTTAAATGCATTTCACTCTAAAAAATAAATTGCACTAATAACCACAACAATAACAAAACGGAGAGATGTTAGAATAATGCCAAAATAAAATAATTTTAAATAGTATTTATTATTATAGGTAGGTTTGGGTCCTGAGAGCAATAAGCCAAAACGACAAAAAAAAAAAAACCTGTACGTTTTGCATTTTTCATATTGTGTAAAAAAAAAAAAAAGGTTTAGGAGGTTAAATGAAAACTCAGCAGAATGCGCCATTTGTTTTCAATCTGATTGATCGTCAGAATCATCACTAAAAATAATGGTCCGTTCCAGTCCTAACCTGGAGGACCAATCCAAGTTGTGTTTCCCAATTCCTAGTCTCTGACTTCTGATGTGACCTGCTGATTCTCTGGAAATATATTTCCTCACTTTGTGATAACAGGGTGGTGAACATTGGAGGTAGAATTAGAAATACTTTTCACTGCTTATGAAATCCACTGTTCTTACTGTAGCCCTCTCTCTCTCTCTCTGCCTCCTCAGGGCTGTGGGTAAAACATGTCTGCTCATCAGCTACACCACCAACGCCTTCCCAGGAGAATACATCCCCACGGTGTAAGTCCCACGCTCCTCTGCTCTGGTCATTCTTAATGTGATGGACCTAAAATGTGTTAGAGTAAACTTCTGGTCAGCAGGAATGTGCTTGAAAGCTCATTTTCAGCTCTTTCCTCACAGATTTGACAACTACTCTGCTAACGTGATGGTGGACGGGAAACCAGTGAACCTGGGTCTGTGGGACACAGCAGGACAGGAGGACTACGACCGGCTGAGGCCGCTGTCCTACCCTCAGACAGTGAGCGTACACACAGCTCATCTCTGTCCATTGTCCTGCACAGATCTGTATTAGCTAGCCGCTGCCAGAGCGAACACTGTCTTCACTCGGAGTTATTTAACAAAACAAAACAATCTCCCTCTCAGATAAGTACAGTGACTAATATACAGTCTGGAGAACAGTAAGATGGAGTAAAAAGAAGCTCTTGTTTACGCCGTTTGTCTTCACAACAATCTGGTCTTTGTGCAAGAGACAGAGAGAGACAGTCACTTTGTATTTAACCAATATAATGAGTCCTGATTTGTGCTGTTATGTCATTATTACTCTATTCTATGTATTCTAACTCAATTAACAACATGATTTGTCATGTTAAGGTATGAATACTTTCAGTGATGTTTTTAGATCAAGTTTTTAACCCACTGATTTTTCCCTTTGTTTTTTTTTTTTTTTTTTCCAGGACGTTTTTCTTATTTGCTTCTCCCTCGTCAGTCCAGCTTCCTTTGAAAACGTCCGGGCCAAGGTAAGAGGAGCTTGGGTTGCGTTATGGATCTAGGCTGCGCTGATTGCAGTTTTCTTAAAGATCATAGATCTTTAAGAAAACTGACCTGACCGGTGTCATCCAATTTTGGATGACACCGGTTTCTTTTTATATCTCAAAAGATGTTAAGTTAGCCCTCTCTCACAGCAGCTTAAAGGGGGACAGTGCGTTTCCATTGAACATAATATTGCGCAAATTGGAATTATGAAAAAAAATCCGCTTGATGAAAACTCGCCAATTTCGAAAACCCCCCACATTTTCCTATAAAAAGTCTTTGTGTAGGGATGAGGTGGTTTTTCAGCCCTATTGAAATAGATGAGTTTCACAAAACTGCAATGGAAAAACTTTTTCCTGCATCATGAGTCATGTGATCATCAACCAGATGTTACTACTGGTGAAAACAACAAAGAAGACGACAGGAAGTGGTGGCTGAATTATGAATATGTTGGTTTACGTCGGTCACTGCTGTGATTTTTAATGACTTGTCGTGTAAACAACTTACTCACGTGTGATTTTAATTTAATTTCTTATTTAGTGGAAACATCACAATTGCAAAACTGTGTTTTTCCGACATTAGCAGAATATAGACGAATGTTGTAAACATCGGCCACTCTCGCAAAATTAAGGAAATCAATTTATCGGTGCACCCCCAATGAGAAGCAAAGCATGGAGTGTAGCTTGAGATGGTAAATTGATATTTTAAGAGAATATTGGTAATGATGAACAGACATGTGTTCGGCATTAATCGAACAATGGAGCACCCTCATACTTCCTGTTCTGCAAGTGATTGCCCGTGTTGTCCTGCAGTGGTATCCAGAGGTCAGACACCACTGCCCCAAGACGCCAATCATCCTGGTGGGCACCAAGTTGGACCTGAGGGATGACAAGGACACCATTGAAAAGCTGAAGGAGAAGAAACTCTCTCCCATCATCTATCCACAGGGCTTGGCCATGGCTAAGGAAATAAGTCAGTTTTTGTTTCACGCATGCCCAGACCAATTTTTACTATCATATTTGTCACTACTGAGCCAGTATTTACTCAACTTTTGACTCAGATTTGCATCAATGACCCATAAGTAACATGATTACTTTTGGCATTATCTGCACTGATGATTTGCTCCCCTCAGTATGCTGGATGCTTAAAATACCTTTTTATTATTTCTCTAACCCATTGGAAGCTTCCAGAACTTCAGCTCTAGACCATTTGTTCATCTTTAAATATTAAAACACTAAGTGATGATGGCTGCACAGCTAAAGTAACTTATTTAGTACTAATGCAATAAAACTCTGTAAAGTCCACACCTTTGACCCCATCACACATGAACTATTCAGGATGACACACACACACTTAAGAGACACAAAATGAATTTAATTTAATCCTGTAAACATTTTGCAATAAGCAACTGATCAATTAATCACACGATAAATTAAAATGAGCTTAATAATTCCCATAAGATGATATTTTTTTGAAGGGCATTTTTGTTTAGAGGCTTCATAATCCATTTTATTTATGCTTTTGTTTGTATATAAGTTTTTATTTTAGTTTTATTTATTGTTTTGGCTGCTATGTTTTACTTTGGATATTTAAAATGTCTTCCAGGTTCAGTGTTACATGTTCTTTACCAAACTGAAGTTTATTAATATATGAGAGGGCAAACTTTGCATTATTCTGCCATTATCAACATATTACTTGAAAATGACCACAAAATAATATTATCATTTATCGTAATAATTACTGGCACAATTTATCATCCAGCAACATTAATTCCTGCGACAGGCCTATAGATCTGTGCAGCTTGCTGCTTTTCCAGCAATTATTATGAATGTCGCCCGTTTCCTCTACCAATCTGAGGAATATGCTAATAGTTGGATTGTGTTGCTGTTTGAAACCAGGTGCAGTGAAGTACCTGGAGTGCTCTGCTCTGACGCAGCGCGGCCTTAAGACGGTGTTCGATGAAGCCATCAGGGCGGTCCTGTGCCCCCAGCCCACCAAGAAGCCCAGGAGGAGGAAGTGCACCGTACTGTAAGGAAGACCCGTCCGGATCAGAACACACGACCAGGATGAAGGAAAAACAGACCACAGGTTCCTACAACTAGCTTTTCTACCACGCCGGATCAGAGCTTTTTGTACATAGGAGGAAAATAGAAAAGAAAAAGGAGTACATTTCCACCTAAACTCTCTGAAATTTTGAGATTAATCTCAGAAATTTTCTGGAAAAAACAAAGTTTGAGTTTTAAAAGTTGAACATTATCAACTTTTGAAACTCAGAAATGTCCACCTTTTTTCTTGAAAATTTCTGAGATGAGTCTTGAAATTTTCTATCTCCAATGGCCCTGACTTTGTATTCTTGGAAGCGGTATTATGTCTCACTTCCATGTGAAAGATCTTCATAGATCTCAGTACAGCTTCTTTTTTCCCCCTTTTTTTAATGAGTGGAACCAGATGTTTGTGTGGTTGCTGACATCTGGCTCTTTCAGATCCATTAAATTTGAAAAGCCCTCAGGATGTGATGGTAAGAATACAATTGGAAATTTTATGAAAAATATTAATGTATTTTTGTCATATGCAGTGAAGAAACACTACTTGAATGTGGATTTGTCATATTACTAGATTTTTACAGAAGGTCCAGTGCTTCACTTTGCCCTGAACACTAAGATTCCTGCTGCCTTTACTGAATTTTACTTTATGCAAAAATGTTTTTAGATACATTTTTTTTTTAAAAATGTCACTTCTTTTGCTAGCTGTGCTTGACAGACTGGTTTGTTTACATGACTTCATTCAGATGGAGGTTGCAGAAACCCAGATTGCTGATCGTATTTTTGTTTTAATGTTTGTTTTTCTCACTTGGGGTCGCACCGATTTACTCTCCGATCTTTAAAAAGCTTGAACTGCCAATTCCAGTTTTGACAGATAACAATTTGTCAATTGTCTGAAAAGTGGTTAAATATATAGGTATTCATATAACAAAAATCAGCTGATTTTTTTTGAGGAGGCAGATAAGATCGGTTTTTCATCTGAGTATCGGCCACTTTCTCAAAAATCTAGGAAATATGTGACAGTTTATCGGTGCCCCCTAATTTCAACATGTGAAGGACATGGCAACGTCACCCCTAACCTGCAAAAACTGACAGAAGGAAAAGGAGTCCAACTCCTGGAGGACAGTATTTTAATTGCATTCACTACATTTCTTTTTTTTATTATTATTATTTCAGACATATTTATGTTGTCATGAAGGTTTGCAGTTTTTCATGCTTTATTCCAAGTTACTGAAGTGAGTCAGTGTTGTAATATCTGAAGGGTGGAGCTCATTAGTTTTGGGCACTTAATATTGAATAAAAATTAGACATGGGTTGGTTGGAAATTCTCAGACTGATTCAAATGACCATTTTGTTGCAAACAAAAATTACATATGACAACAAAGCAGTTTTATTCTAAGATGTTGCACAACATTATTAATCAGACTTTGAGCAGAAATCCAGTTGAAAGCTGAACTTTTATAGCTTTATCCCAGCTGCTCTTCAGTAATAGTGGGATTAAAAACAAGCTGGTCAATGTGACTGTCTGCTTGGCTAGCTTGTTGACCCAAACTGTTTTAAAGCAGCATTGACTTCATAAAGGTGCTCAGTAGCGCCACCTGTGGTTCCAGCTCAACTGGGGTCCTTTTTTCCTGCCAGCTAACCCAACAACACAGCAACACGTTGGGGAGGGGGCAGTGCTATTGTGTTCTATTTCACCAAAGAAAACTCAGGTCACAATCACTTAGCAAAAATGACTCCATTGTAATTAGAAGAATGGCTTAATAGGAACATGTTTTGCGGTTTTTGAAACTATAATTTTTCTAAACTGTAACCGGCCCATGCCTAATGCTGCCCAACTGATACAAGAAAAACTAAACTAGTACAGGTACTCTGAAGAGCCATAAACTCTGGACACTTTGTAATCGTTTTCAGTACAGCAGTATCTTTATGTAGTGTTGTGGGGTTTTTTTAAACAAATAAAGCATTTACAAAGCTCTCTTGGATTTGTGTTTTGTTAAAATATTACAGAATTCTTCCAAAGAATATTTATTCCAGATCCATATTAAATAATACTAGTAAATGCATCACCAGCTTGTAGTGGCAGTATGGTGTAAACTCACATGTTCTCCCTAAAATGAAACTTCTTTATTAAGAATCACAGTAAACAGATTGGTTACTCACATTTACCAGCAGCAACACCAGGTCAGAATTCCAGAGATTCCTTAGGCCACTGTTGGCAGTAAATCAAGAGGAAATCCTGATCATTCCTGTAACAGTGCATAAACCAGAAACTCCACAACAGTTCACTTAGTTTACTGTCCACTTCAGACAACACAGGGACTCTGGTTTACTTTACCTCCTGTTAATTTGTCCAGGCTAACGCACCATATAATGAATGGCATTAAGTGTGTGGAGGTGAGAGACGGGCAAGTTAGATTTTTATTCTCACTTTATTCAGTGAAGTTCTAAGCTTCTCATTCTCACTTTGAGTCAATACTGTAAAGGTTTTATCTGAACATTTTAATCATTTGATAATTTCTTGATTTAAAAGCAATTCTGTAGAATAGAAATGTTATCTTTCTTTCTAAATTGGGTTATAGATTAATAGTTTCAGGTTGCAGGTTCTGTCATTCCATCCTTCCTTCCTTGTGTCCTATGCCATTTGCTTTCAACCTTTCCATCCTTGTGTCCGGCCTCATTTTATTTCCATTGTTTCTTCCTGATGTCCCGTCTCTTTTCCTTTCTATCCTTAATTAGGTCCAAGCAGCAAAGTGCTGTGAAGGCCTTTTGTAATCACAGGATTTCTTATTTTTCTGACATATTCAAAACCTCAGCAAACTTCACCCAAAATTGTCCCCAACTAAAATTTTGGGATTCCAGTGAAACCGCAAGTGGGCATGGCCAAACTGTTCTAGATTCTCGAGCGCAAGAAAGGGCAAACTGCAGATCGTAGATATCTCAAATTCAGTATGTAGGCAGACACCCTCCCCCCCTTCAAATCAAGACAAAAAGCCTCCTGGAGGTACAGGGAGGCAGCCATTTTGGGTCAAAGGGCAAATTTTGGCCATTTTTCATTTTTACACACTTCGAACTTTAACAAACTCTTCCTTGGGATTTTGACCTATCGGCTTCATTTTTGGTCAGGATGCAATCAACAAGAACTGACAGAATTCCAGTAAGTCATTTTTGAAACAGAGTGGCAAGAAGAAGTTGAGGAAATGATTGTTCGTTTCTTTTAAGGTGGCCTGTCAGCCTCCCCGAGTCTACTGGTGACTTTTGGCCGGACCGGGCAGACCACAATGTCATGACCCGGGGAGCCACAGTAAAGACAGAGGTTGGAATATATTAGTTTCTCCAGTCTATAACACGATTATAAAATAAACTCAGGCACCACTGTTCCTATACTTTCTTTTCTAACACAGTAAATGCTGCTTTGTAGCACATATTGTCCAAAAAACACATTAAAGTTAAAAACAAAAAATGTTAGAGCGTTAACATAACTACTTGCAAAACACTACATTCAGTACAAGTCCAACAGAGTTTTCAATAGTTTACATTGAACTGTAAAAAGTTTGTGTTAAAAGACATTTATGAATATTTTTTATTTTACTTCTTAGGACGTGTTTCTGCTTTGCTTTTCTGTTGTTGGTCCATCTTCCTTCGAGAATGTTCGTGCCAAGGTAAGAACAGCCTGCTCTCTGCAACAAGGCCAGATGTTCACATCTGCTCACAACTAAATAGGAAAAAGGGCCGTTGTTGACACGACCCAACGTCTACTTGAGAAATAAAGTTAATTTATATTTCTATTTTTGTAACATTTCTCCGTTGGACGGAGAAATGTTTTTATTCTTTCAGATGTATTTACAACCTGTTTTGTTGTGGTTTCAAGAGCTGCGACACCACTGCCCTATGACCCCAATTATCCTGGTGGGCACCAAGGTGGACCTAAGGAACGACAGTAAGACCATTGAAGCTCTGGAGGAGAAGAAACTAACTCCAATCACCACTGTGCAGGGCTTTGCCATGGCAAAAGAAATCGGTCAGTTTTTGGTTCTCGTATTTTCTGTTTAAATGTATCTAGGCGCTACAGAAGAACTAACGGGCCAGAAAAAAAAAAAAAACACAAAAACTGAAAGGTCCATTTTTTTTCTTTTTTGTAGGAAAGGAATGTTATTCTTTGTAGATCCAAAACTTTAAAATAATTTTGCATGTTTTCTGTATTAAACAGTTTTTGAATTGTTTTAGGCTCAGTTGAACAATTTTATTGTCAGTTATAAAAACAGGATTTGGTTCACTTTCTTTCAAAACCATTGCCATATTTAGCCAAGTTTAATTAATGAAATAAAATATACTGCTCAAAAAATAAAGGGAACATTTCACTTTAATTTTGTGTGTGGCTCCAAATCCAGGCCTCCATTGGTTAATAAATTTGATTTCCATTGATGATTTTTGTGTGATTTTGTTGTCAGCACATTCAACTTTGTACAGAACAAAGTATTCAATGAGAATATTTCATTCATTCAGATCTAGGATGTGTTATTTGAGTGTTCCCTTTATTTTTTTGAGCAGTGTATGATTTGGGTGGCTTTTCATATAGATGTGTGTTGTGTGTGTCCCATGTATTTGATGAATTGTGGGGACCATTTTCCTGACTCATAATTACATTGTGGGGACCCACTGCTTGTTGTGGGGACCGAAGCCTGGACCCCACAAGGAGAAACGTTGTTTTTAGGTTTGGGGTTAAGCTTAGCACTGAGGTGTGAATTGAGTTTTGGTTAGGGTTCGGCTGTAGAAATGAATGGAAGTCAATGGAAAGTTCCCAAACAAACCTGTGTGTGTGTGTGTGTGTGTGTGTGTGTGTGTGTGTGTGTGTGTGTGTGTGTGTGTGGGTGTGGGTGTGTGTGTGTGTGTGTGGTTCTACTTTTTAGAAAAGTTTGGTTGTAAAAATACTAATAAAATTTGTGTTGTCTAATGTTTTCCATCTTGAGAAAATTATGTTGGTAATAATTTTATCCATCTAACACCCTTGTCCCTTAGTGAACTTTTCTTTTAATATTGGTAAATATTGCCTATTTTTTCTTTCCTCTCTTTCTCATCTGTTCTTCCATCACTCTGTGACTTTTAACATTTTAGTCAATGTCAGATATGTCTGTTGTGACTCTGTCTGACAGGCTAAGCATTACATGAATGGGAAAGAAAGTTCAGAACATTTAGAATATGTTAGTCCATAATTATTGCACTACAGTGTGGTATGAATATTTGAGATATATTGTGCAGCTCTAATGATATCAATTAGGCCTATAAGGTATTACAATACCTCATATTGTAATACTTTTTTATTGGTACAGCACCAATAAGAAAGTATTACAATGGATTACAAAATCCATCCATACATTTTTTGAACAATGTGATGCATAGATACGATAACAAATTTTTTGTGTATGTGCTGAAACCAGGTGCAGTGAAGTACTTGGAGTGCTCCGCTCTGACGCAGCGCAGCCTCAAGGCTGTGTTTGATGAAGCCATCAGGACGGTCATGCTGCCCCCCAAAGTCCAGAAACTCTTATGGAGATCCATGTGGACCATGAGTCAGAATTCCCACAAAAATGATTGTCTTTAGAAACAGAGAAGATGTGAAATTTCATCTTAATGTAAAAATAATGTCCAGCTGTCCTTTTCTCCTGTTTTCTGGTTGCTTTGGTCCTTTCAAACTGACCAAGGATGTGATTTATTTTTCTGCTCTGTTCCCAGTTTTCTTTTAGGTCCGACCTAAAAGAAAACTGGGAACAGAGCAGAAAACAATTTATGAAGATGGGAGATATTGAATTCGATTGTCCGAGGATTGTGTGTGGAATACCTCAAGGGTCAGTACTGGGACCAGTTTTATTTAATTAGTATATAAGCAACATAAGCAAAGTGTCTAATGTATTAAAATTTGTGTTATTTGCTGACAACACAAATATTCTAGTCTCTGGTAAAAACTTACCTCAGAAATCAGTGAATTAAAGAAACAGTTTGACAATAGTAAGTTATCACTAACTTATCACTAAAATCATGGTTTTTTGAAACTTTCAAAAATACTCAAATTCAAGTTCAGTCAGAAGGTGTAACTCTGGAAAGGGTATATGTTAATCAGTTTTTTGGTGTAATAATAGATGACAAAAGTTGGAAACCTCATATTAAACATTTACAGAATCAACTATGTAGAAACATATCAGTCCTGGCAGAAACTAAACATATTATGTTTAGTAAATAATCTCACATTCTATATAACTCTCTGATTTTGCCATATTTATCATATTGTTCAGAGGCGTGGGGAATTAATTACAAAAGCTGTTTACAACCACAGAGTATCCTACAGAAACGAGCCGTTAGAAACATCCATAATGTCAGTTTTTATGAGAACACAAACCCTTTACTCTGAATTCTCAAATCTGAACATATGGTGACGTTTAAAATTGCTCAAATTATGTTTAAGGCATCTAATAAACTGCTACCTGAGCTCATCCAGAACATTCTCTGAAAGAGAAGGGGATTTAACTTAATGGGTTAGTCAAGCTTAAGGATTCGTAGTTTATGAACAACAAGAAAGAGTTTTTGTATTTCAATTCATGGGGTAAAATTATGGAACAAGTTAAATGAAGAGGTGAAACAAAATCAAAAATTAATACAATTTAGAAATTAATATAAGGCCATTTTACAAAATATAGAAATATGGGTGAGAGATGGCACTAATGTGTATGTAAATTGAGGCTAATGCATATGAGTGTGTGGGTGTATATATATATATATGTATGTGTGTATATATATATATATATATACACGTATGTAAACCCAGATAAAACGGGACATTAATTAACCCATGTTTATTTTTTATTTGATTTAATGAGAGTCCATCTGAAAATATGGTATGAGTTTATGAGGTCAGAGTTCATATGTTCCTTACTCCTTCCTACTCCTTTTCAAGCATGTTAAGATTATTGTAGTACAAAAATGTATTTTGCATTCCTTGTTCATGTGTGATTTTATTCTTCTATTATGTTTGAAATAAATAAATAAACCTGAAGTCACTTTTTTCAACATTTTAGAGTCTTTAATGGAAGTTGTAGTTTGGAATCCATCTGAAACAAACTGAGCTCAAAAATACTTAATTAATCTCAAAGGAAAAATGAAATGTTACTCATAGTTACTCAAGTTTCTTGTTACGGAGGTGGGGGGGGGGGTAACTGATTACTGGTTACTCCCCCAGTAATCAGTTACTAAAAAATATCATAAAATCTAGGCTGGATTAAGAAAAATGTATTATGATAGAAAACAATGAAAAATTAAATAAATTGCCACACAGAATCAACATGTTCACATCATGGAGTCTGATCACACATTGGGCCACATTTGTTGATCTTAGCAATATATCTCTCTCACATTCATATATTCATATATTGTTGATTGCAACTGACAACTAATGAAAATGCCAAATTCGGTGTGTCACCTTTAGCAGCAGCAACAGCTGGTCAGAATTCCAGAGATTTCTCAGGCTGTTGTTGACGGTAAATCAAGAGGTTACAGGAACTGATCATTCCTGTAACAATACATGAACCAGAAACTCCACAACAGTTCACTTAGTTTGCTGTACACTTCAGACAATACAAGGACTCTGGTTTACTTTACCTCCTGTTAATTTGTCCAGGCTAACTCACAATATCATGAATAACATTAAGTGCGTGGTGGTGGGAGACGGGTAAGTTAGATTTTTATTGTAACTTTATTCAGTGTTTGAGCTAGATTCAAAGTTAGTGTGCTATTTGAAACATCACTTGTGGTTAAATTCAGCATGTTTGCATTGATACAAACCAAAAACATTTCCAGTCTTTGTAAACAAGAAGACTTGAAGGAAAATTCTTGTATGTTCTTCAGATTAGGCAGTTGATGTTCTAAGCTTCTCATAGTTTTACTTTGAGTCAATATTGTTAACAGTTTTTCCTGAACATTTTAATCATATGATATATATGATAAGTTTTTTTTAGAATTTGTTTTAAAGTACTTGTGCTGACATACAGAACATTACACGGCCAGGCTCCTGATTAACTTTT
>NW_015112674.1:564948-570208 GCF_001443285.1 Poecilia latipinna | reverse complement strand
TTGGTTTCAGTCAGTGGCCCCAGGGCTGTGGAACAGTTGTCCCTTGCAGCTTTGCTGACTCTGTGGAGGTTTTAAAAAGCAACTAACAATATTTTTTATTTTCCCAGGCTTTTATCTCTTGATTTTATTGTGTTTCCTATGTTGGTTTCATGTTTTGTATGGTTGTAAGGTCAATTTCTATTGTACAGCGCTTTGTGATTTTAAATAAACTTTACTTACTATTTCTTGATATAAAAGAGCAATTCTGTAGAATAGAAATCTGGACAACTACTGGACTGGAGATGCAACAGTGACTAACCTATAACCCTATAACTGCAGACAGACGAGTCGAGTCGTACACCGTAGTTACTACTAGTGGAAAAAGACCAAATCAGAACCTTCCCTCCTTGAGAGCGCAGACTGGTATCCTTCTCACTCACCAAGGAGAACACTTGTAAACAGACTCCTAATGTGAGGCAGAAAAACCAGAGAATTACAATCATTTCTTTCCTCACCTGAAGAAGAAAATATGAGTTGATAAATCAATTTGATTGGTATAACCCATTGGGTATTATACAGACAAACATGGACAGTTCCATAATTTTACTACATCAGAATGGTCAGTCATCATTAGAGGACACTCTTATTAAGTTATAACTCTCACTGCTGTCTTATTTCTCCCCTCAGGACTGTGGGTAAAACATGTATGCTCATCAGTTATACATCCAACGCCTTCCCTGGAGAATACATCCCCACAGTGTAAGCCCAACGCAGCACAAACCACGACAACTTCTGACCAGATGTGCTCATATTCAGTAGAGAGCTGGGTAAAGTTTGAGTAAACAAGGCAAATACAGAGATATAGTATAAGAGAATAAGTGGAACACTATGTCAAAGACAGTTTGCGCTGAAAGTTAACGTTTTGCTGTTTTCCTCCAGGTTTGATGGTTATTCTGCCAATGTAATGGTGAATGGGAATCCAGTGTTACTGGGTCTGTGGGACACAGCAGGACAAGAGGACTATGACAGACTCAGACCTCTGTCCTACCCTCAGACGGTGGGTGTATGTTCAATATGTCTGCTCACACTAGTGGTAGCAAGTAGGAATGCAAACAAATAATGGATTTATGATTGATTGTCAAATAATGGTTTATCATTATTGGACATAATGATTACTGCCTTTTGACATAATTGACATTATTGATATGATGACATAATTCTAGAACTGTTCCACTGGCAGCATGTTGGAGTAGCTCTGGCTTTTATTTATTTTTTTTATATATATATTCATTTCTGCCTTATTGGAGGAAAATAGCTTGTTTTGGACAATCGTTCCTTCTTTTTTGGATACTGCATAGACTGACTGATTTTTTGCAATATAGTTCATATTTTTGCTCGCTGATGCGTAACCATAGCAACAGGGTTGTTTACAACATGGAGCAGCTGATAAACATTGGAAAAGCTCAAACAATGCCACAACTGAAGCCTGAAATCCCAGAGGAATCAAAAAGGAGGCGTCATGGATGCAGAGCAGGAGCAAAGAGAAGAGAGGGAAGGAAGAAATTCAAACCATCGCCAAGGGCAACGTGAGATCATTAGCTAACAAGATGGATGACCTTCAAGCTCTGACAAGGACTCAGCAAAAGTATAAGGAACGCTGCATAATGTGTTTTATAGAGACATGGTAGGACTGTGTCCCCGACTCCAACATGTCTCTGCCAGGCTTCCTGACTATACGAGCAGACAGAGATTTAAAGAGCAGCAGGAAAAAGAGGGGAGGTGGATTAGCAGTGTTTGTTAACAACAGATGGTGTCACCCAGGACATGTTACTGTGAAGTGTCTTCTCTGCAGACCAAACATTGAACTCTTGGCAGTAAGTTTCTGACTATATTATTTACCAAAAGGGTTCATTTTGGCAGTTGGTTACATTACATCCTCAGCTCTTGTCGATAATGCATGTGATGTCATCAGTTCTGTTGTTGTCATCATACGGACACAACACCCCAATGCATTTGTGGCAATATCTGGTGATTTTAATCATGCCTCTTCAACTCTGCCAACTTTTCACCAGTTTGTCAGCTACTCCACCCAGGAAAACAAGATTTTGGATTTGCTTTACGCTAATGTTAAGGATACATACAGTATGTCTCCAAACCAAGACCTCCTCTGGGGAAATTGGATCATAATCTTGTTTTTCTCTCCTCTGAATACAAACCCCCTGGTGAAGAGGGAACAACATCAGACCTCACATGTCCTGTATTCCACCTCAGTCATGAACTCTTCTACTTCCACAAGTTTGCCTTCAACCAAATCAGGAGATGCTGATGCTCCATTTGCCTTCTCTTCCCTTTCTCTCTCACTTTTCTGTATCTAGAAGTCAAGTGAAGAGGCAGTTGGAGAGACTAAAATGGAACAAGGTTGCAGGTATGGATGGTGTTAGCCCAAGAGTTCTGAAGACCGAAGACATGCTGGCTGATTTGAAGAAAACTGATTTTCATCAGTCATCAACGACTATAGACCTGTTGCCCTGACATACCACATCATGAAGTTCCTGGAGAGTCCTGGAGAAACTCATGAGCTTGTCTGCTTACCTTAGAAAGCAGACAAGCTCATGTCAGGACCCCCTCATGAGTCGCATGTCTCATGTCAGGACCCCCTCATGAGTCGCATGTCTCATGTCAGGACCCCCTCTAGTTTGCTAATCGTCGTGGAGTTGGAGTTGAAGACGCCATCATACACCTGCTTCAACAAACCCACTGTCATCTGGACAAAGCAGGCAGCACTATGAGGATCATGTTCTTTGATTTCTCTAGTGCATTTAATACAATTCAGCCTGATTTGCTCTGTCAGAAGCCCCAGAAGACTCAGGTGGAGGCCTCAACAATCACCTGGATCTATGACTACCTCACTAACAGACCGCAGTTTGTGAGACCGAAGGACTGAGTGGTCAGTAACACAGGAGTACCTCAGGGCTCTGTACTCTCATCATTCCTTTTCACTCTCTACACTTCAGACTTCCAACACAAGTCCAACTTCTGTCATCTACAGAATCACTCAGATGACTCTGCAGTTGTCGGGTGAATCAGAGATGGACAGGAGGCTGAGTTACAGAGATCTGGTGGAGCGCTTTGTGTCATGGTGTGGGAGCAATCATCTCATCTTAAATGTGAACAAAACAAAGGAAATAATTGTTGATTTCAGGAGGAACAGGATTAGATCAAATACTATTTCCATCACGGGAGAAGAAGAGAAGGAGGTTGAGGAATATAAACACCTCAGTGTTCATCTGGACAACCTTGGCAATCTGAACCTTGGCTACAGAAGCTAAATAAACTCAGGCACCACTGTTCCTATACTTTCTTTTCTAACACAGTAAATGCTGCTTTGTAGCACATATTGTCCAAAAAAACATGTTCAAGTAAAAAACAAAAAAATGTTAAAGAGCGTTAACATAACTACTTGCAAAACACTACATTTAGTACAAGTCCAACAGAGTTTTCAATAGTTTACATTGAACTGTAAAAAGTTTGTGTTAAAAGACTTTTATGAATATTTTTTATTTTACTTCCTTCCATCTTAGGACGTGTTTCTGCTTTGCTTTTCTGTTGTTGGTCCATCTTCCTTCGAGAATGTTCGTGCCAAGGTAAGAACAGCCTGCTCTCTGCAACAAGGCCAGATGTTCACATCTGCTCACAACTAAGTAGAAAAAAGGGCCGTTGTTGACACGACCCAACGTCTACTTGAGAAATAAAGTTTATCTACATTTCTATATTCGGTTTTAGACATAAGAACATATAAGATACCAAAAGGTGGAGGGAAAATGTTTTTATTCTTTCAGACCTATTTACAACCTGTTTTCTTCTGCAGTGGTTTCAAGAGCTGCAACACCACTGCCCTACAACCCCAATTATCCTGGTGGGCACCAAGGTGGACCTAAGGAACGACAGTAAGACCATTGAAGCTCTGGAGGAGAAGAAACTAACTCCAATCACCACTGTGCAGGGCTTTGCCATGGCAAAAGAAATCGGTCAGTTTTTGGTTCTCGTATTTTCTGTTTAAATGTATCTAGGCACTACAGAAGAACTAACGGGCCAGAAAAAAACAAATAAAAATTGAAAGGTCCAATTTTTTTCTTTTTTGTATGAAATTAATGTTTTTCATTGTAGATCCTAAACTTTCAAAGGATTTTTATGTTTCCTGTATTAAAAGAAAGGTATCAAGTTTTCTTTACTTCTTTTAAGTTCAGTTGAACAATTTTATTCTGTTATAAAACAAGATTTGGTTCACTTTCTTTCAAAACCATTGCCATATTTAACCAAGTTTAATAAGTTTAATAATAATAATAGTAATGAAATAAAATCTGATTTATGTGCAGCAAAGTTGGCTTTTCATATAGATATGCGTGCGTGCGTGTGTGTGTGTATGTTCAAGTTCAAAGTCCCCCTTTGAGAGGGCAAACTTTGCATTATTCTGCCATTATCAACATATTACTTGAAAATGTCCACAAAATAATAATATCATTTATTGTAATAATTACTGACACAATTTATCATCCAGCAACACTAGTTCCTGTGACAGGCCTATAGAATAATATGAGGAATATGCTAATAGTTGGATTGTGTTGCTATTTGAAACCAGGTGCAGTGAAGTACCTGGAGTGCTCTGCTCTGACGCAGCGCGGCCTTAAGACGGTGTTCGATGAAGCCATCAGGGCGGTCCTGTGCCCCCAGCCCACCAAGAAGCCCAGGAGGAGGAAGTGCACCGTACTGTAAGGAAGACCCGTCCGGATCAGAACACACGACCAGGATGAAGGAAAAACAGACCACGGGTTCCTACAACTAGCTTTTCTACCACGCTGGATCAGAGCATTTTGTACATAGGAGGAAAAAAAAAGAAAGAGGAGTACATTTCCACGTAATTTTTTAATTACTTTTAGAAATCTGGAAAAATCGAGGAAGTTTCTGAGTTTCAAAAGTCAAACATCGACTTTTGAAACTCAGAAATGTTCACATCTAACATATAAAATTTCTGATGAATCTCAAATTTTCAGCTTTTCTAGCAAATTTATAGCTTCAAGCTCAGAAATTCCCTTATTTCTTCTAGAAAATTTCAGAGATGAGTCTCAAAATTTCCAAGTTGTTGGTGGAAATGTACTTCTTTTTAAAACATTTGTTTTATCTTCATTGGATCTGACACACCGTCGTATTCTTCACTCTGTGTTCTTGCTAACCTGGAAGTCTGACTTCCATTTGAAAGATCTTTGTGGATCTAACAAAACTC
>NW_015112674.1:539674-560662 GCF_001443285.1 Poecilia latipinna | reverse complement strand
TATATATATATATATATATATATCATTCATCTTTTTCTTCAGCTGTTTACAACACAACATGACTTGCAGTGTGAAAAACTGTTTGTCCTTTTCCTGATTTCCTTTTTTTTCACCCATAATAACGCCGTCATTTAAAAACTGCACTCTGTGTTTGCTTGTTTGAGACAATGAAGTGGGACAAACATGCAAAAACAGGAAATCAGGAAGGGAAGAAACACTTTTTCACACCATTGGAGCTTAGGTTTTTGAAGGCTTTATTCATGCTTGAATCAACAAACATGTTTTGATGTTATTCTGAACTTGTACATAACAAATACAGAATATTATCAAAGTTTTGTTTATTTTAGGTTTGTTTCATCTTTACAAATGGAGGCAGTCCTGCTGGAGACTAGACTTCATCAAAGTGCATTCTTAAAAGGGCTGTATTCTTACAATTAAGAAAGTATGCAACCTTCAAATGTTAAGTCAAACATGACTTAAAAGAAATTTGACTCTATAATTTAGAACCTTTGAATTGGGCTCCTGCTCTTTCTGAAAGTCCGTCTTCAGCAAGTCATCACAACATGGCTCCTCTGTTAACCCTTTAATTATGTTTTTACTAGCATTGTACTAAGAAGTAGCTCGTACAATGAGCTCAGCACATGTAGCAGTTCCACCGGGTGTTTGCTAATTTCTGTTGGCTAGTCTAAAGGAGCTGAGTGAGGGAGTTGTAGGTCACAGCTGATCTATGAGGCAGAAGCTCTGAAGTTAAAAAAAAACTGCAGCTCAGAGGCGGAGCTTCGTCCTAAAAAGGCGGAGCTAGGTTCTCCCAGGCACAGCTGAAGGGTTGCCATGGAGATTTAAGGATTTCTCAAATATTTATGAACCAATCAAGGCAACACTCCAGGTGTGTTTTTGATGAAGGAATTATGACATCTTCTAAAGCTCAAAAACGTTGAGTTTGCACAACACTGCCCCTTTGATGAGCATCACAGTTCAATGCTTGTCAGACATTTTTGCTTTGTTCTGCGAACTGTACAGAGATCTGCATGAATGAAATTCTTTCCAAAGGACAACACCTGAGCAAGATTCCAGAGATTAATCAGGGTGTTGTTCCTGGTACAGTAGAGGAAGTCCAATAATTGGTGCTGCAGTCTCTCCTCCTGAAGCAGAGCATGGATGAGTCTCTCCAGACGCTTTTCCTCCGGTCGCTTCGCGTTTAGGACAACAGATTCCTGCTCATCCTCCTTTTGTCCAGGTGGCCTGCTTGCTGTGTCTGATGCAAAATTCCATTAAGTGTGTGGTGGTGGGGGATGGGTAAGTGACTTTTCAGTTTTCCCTTCTCACCTGTATTTCCCTTCTCATGATGTATTTTAACAAAACAAAAAAAACATAACCAACAGAAGCAGCTTTTTCCCCCTCTCTAATATTTACTGTAAAATTCAAGCTAATTTGTATGTAAAGTAAAGCCAGTTAAAGGCAAAGAAATGGTTCTCATATCAAATAATTACAAAGTAGCTCACATTAGTGTAAAATGTTGTATTTTCTCTCTTTATTAGATATTAAAGTGTCATTTCTGAATATTTTCTGATATAAAAGAGCCAGACAGAGAAAGAAAAGGCTGATTAAATTGTTTTCTGAGTCACAAAATAGCGCTCATGAAAAAGGTTCCGCCAGTCCAAACTAGTTTATCCTCATGTCGAACAGTCATGGTGGAACAGGTTTGTTCACTTACTGAAGGAACCAGGCTGAACATTAATAGACACCATTACCTGGAGCTCTTTACAAACATACTTTAAATATTTTTATCAGGTTAGGTTAGCAACATCAGCTGCAGCAACGTCTGCAGCACAGCCAACATGTTGCCTCTTTTCAGTGACGACTGTCCACCTTTATTTATAAGAAAAATATTCAACTTCAAAAGAAAGATTTTAAATACCTTCCCTTTTTCTTACTCTTATTGTTTGGGACTAGTGGCCTTTAATGACGGGACTTGGACAGTAAGCAGGCAGACATAAGCTCCAGTCGGCTCTGTGCTGCACCAGTTACTGTCACTGTTCCCTACAGCAAGCGATAGTGAGAGTGTACAACAATAATCAAGTTATTTTCATGCTTCTTGTGAGGAAGTATGTTTTACATTTGTGGCCAAACCAACTCAAATAAAAATGTAATCCCCTCTTTATTAAGAACTTAAACCTAAACAACATTCAATCTCCTAAACCTACTGAGGTTTAGGAGATTAAATGTTCTCCAACATCTTAGCGTTTTCTGGGACTCTGCTCTTCTTGACTCAGATCTCAGATGTTCCTCCTTGAAAAAGCGAAAGTCATGGTTGCAGTTTGGTCTTGACTTTCGACAGTTATTTCCTCTTTGATCCTTTGGTACAGTTTTGAGATTTGGTACCTCTGACTTTTCTGGGCCTGAATGTCCCACAGAGTCTTGATCCGGTTCATTCTCAACCTTACTTTGGATTGTTTCCCACTCTGACTGTGGGACTTCCAGGCCATTTCCTTTGGCTTAGCGTGTAAAACTTTGGACATAGCAACAGTATGTTTCTTTATCACATAGAGCTAGCATAAGACGGAGGCCATGTTTTCCTATCTTGGTGATGATCTTACCTCTTAGGTACCACTTCCAGCACAGTCTGTGCTCTCTCCTCTTGACTCGGACCAACCACCGAACAAAAGGAGAAGCTGTGAACAATGATATAGGTTTTCTGTGCTGTTTTACAATTGTCTGTAGTTTTAGCAATCGTTTCTCAACAACCCAAACGCTTCGAATAAAGAGAAGTGCAGCACAAGATGCTGGTTTTTACTAGGCTAGTGTTACTCTTGTCTGTATTATCTAAATGTATGCTTCATATTGAACAGTTGGTCTTCTTGTCTTTTCTCTGCCTCCTTAGGGCTGTGGGTAAAACATGTCTGCTCATCAGCTACACCACCAATGCCTTCCCAGGAGAATACATCCCCACAGTGTAAGTACTACACAGAACAAACAGTGCTAACTAGTGACCAGATGTGGTCATGTTCAACTGTGATGTAGAGTCTGGGTTATTAAAGACAATGTTTTAATGTCTTTAATATCCTTATTGTTTTTGTGTTTTACTTGGTGAAATGTCACATCCAAGATAAGTTGGTTTATATTTGAAAACTCTTCCCCTTCAGATTTGATAATTATTCTGCCAGTATGCTACTGGATGGGAAACCAGTGTCCCTGGGTCTGTGGGACACAGCAGGACAGGAGGACTACGACAGACTCAGACCTCTGTCCTACCCTCAGACGGTGGGTTTACATATGTCTGCAAGAGAGTACAGACAAACAACTATGTTTATTCTTTATTTCCCTTCTTAGGATGTGTTCCTGGTCTGCTTTTCAGTGGTCAGTCCAGCTTCTTATGAAAACGTCCGTACCAAGGTAAGACCCTGCAACGTCACCTGGTTACGCCAGAGCTGATTATGTATTTACTTTTATATTTGCATTCCTATATGTTCCTACAGAAATGACCTAAATGAATAAATGAAGTTCTACATATAATAGAAATTCATATAATGTGACATTTTGACATATCAGAGGTTTTCATGGAATTTGCAAATGCAGTAAATGCAGTAAATGCAGTAAATCATATATGTTTTGAATATAGACATGGTAAGCACACTGGTTTTACAAACAACAAAATCTCAACAGTGTAGTTTCTTTCCACTGTGAAACGTATGCCATTCGTTAATGGCATACATTTACCTAAAACAACTGAAGTAACAAAAGTATAAATTTTTTGATTTGAGAAACAGTTTTAAAGCATAAAGCTCAGGTATTGATAGGTTTGTATTGATCCATACATCAACCTTCGAGATCATTCAGGTCTTTTCCTTAATTTTTGGAGATCGGTAATTGGCCAATACTTACGTGTGAAGCTGATATTGTCCATCGATCTTTTCTTCCTGAGCAATGGTCTAAAACTCAGCCACTGTCCTCTTCTGCTCGTCTGTCAGAAAGGTTTGACTGATTGACCCACCAGGTCATGCCCGTATGTTTAACAATAATCACGCACTGTCACCAATTCACCGACTTATTTTCTTTCATTTCAGACCGAAAACTGATCTACCAAAATTAGAATTAGCAGGTCAGTGTTCTTAAAGAGCAGTAATCGGCGATCAGTCAGAAAACAGCAGTCAGTACACCCCCACTCCTGCTTCTAGTTTACTCTGCATTCCATAAGCAGAACCAAACATGGACAAACAGCATTCAGCTTCTATGCACCATAAATCTGGAATAAACTACCAGAAATCTTCAAAACGGCTGAAACACTGACTTCCTTTAAATCAAGGCTCAAAACCCACCAGTTTAGAGTTTCTTCAATAAATAATTACCAGAACATTGATTCATTCATATATTTGATGTGTATTCGGTGATGGTACATTTAGTTATGGTCTTATGTTTTCATAATGTGAAGCACTTTGATCCTTGCTGCTGAAATGTTCTATATTAATAAGACATTGCTAAAGAACGAAAGGAAACAGATTCTGCTGCTGTCGTGTCAGTTGGTCTGCTAACATCCTGCTGGCTGTTCCTGCAGTGGAGTGTGGAGCTGAAGCACCACTGCCCCAACACCCCCATGATCCTGGTGGGCACCAAGTCCGACCTGAGGGACGACAAGGACATGATTGAAAAGCTGAAGGAGAAGGACCTCTGTCCCATCACCTACCCCCAGGGTTTGGCCTTGACCAAGGAAATAGGTCAGTCATCCAGTCCACACATGCACCAACACATGTTCAATATAACATGAGCTTAGAGTGACTTTTAAAAAAAAAACTGGTTAGTTTGAGTGTGGCAAGAAGTGTGTATAGATTCAACTTTCACTGCAGTATAAATCATGTACTTATTTCAATTCAGTTTGGTGATTATTACTCAGAACTATTCAGATGTTTATTAGTCATACGTAATAAAAATCCAAAAACCAAAATGTAGTTTCTCAGAAAATGTTAATGCTATATAAGACAAATACAATGTTATGCTATGGCCTGTGCATTCATGAGGAAGACGTGTGACCTAACACCTCAGAATAATTCTGTGTCCAACCGTATTAATAGAAAGTTTAAAATGTAACAGGCAAAAATAGATAAGCAACAGGAATTCCTGCAGAATTAAGAAGATCGTGAAGCAAATTTAAGAGTTTGAAGGTGTGGCCTGGGGTGGACTCCACCACACACCAGCTGCATTTCCACTAAAAATCTGCGCAAATATTTGTCTATATTCTGCTAATGTTGAAGAAAAGATAGTTTCACAATTGTAATGTTTCCGTTAAATAAGAAATGAAATTAAAATCACACATGAATAAGCTTGTTCACACAATAAGTCATTACAAATAGTGGCAGGGATGGATTGAAATTGTTACATGAGATATATTCATAATTCAGCCATCATTATCTATCAGCCAATCAGAGGAGATGTCGGCATCTTATTCAGGCATCATCAGCCATTTTACAGATTTTACAGCTCTGTAAGAGTTGTGTTCAAACTTACTGATGCTGTGGGAGCTCTGGTGGAGTCAGCTGAACGATGGGAAAACAGACAACAAAACATCATCTTGCTACCACTTCCTGTCGTCTTCTTTGTCATCTTTGCTAGTAGTAACATCCAGCTGTTGATCATGTGACTTGTGTGATGCAAAAAAAGTGTTTCTATTGCAGTTTTGCGAAATACATCTGTTTGTATACAGCTGAAAAAAAATCACCTCATCCTAGAACCAAAACAACATTTTTTTTTTTTTTTAGAAATCGGTGCGTTTCCGTTAAGCAAATGTATTTTTGTAACTTCAGCTTGAGTAATTTGATGGTTAATAGAAACTCAGTTTGTGTTTGTGTTAGGGCGAGAGAGTGATGTACAAAGACTTTCATTTTTTAAGTTGAGTTACTGAAGTAGATCAACTCTTAGGTGATGATATTCAAACTTACTGAGATCCACGTCATTTAAAAACTTGATTTAACACAAAAGGATAAAGCATTCTGGAAATACAATGGACATGTTTTCCTTGTTCTTGCCTCAAACCAGGTGCGGTGAAATACCTGGAGTGCTCGGCTCTGACGCAGCGCGGCCTCAAGACCGTGTTTGATGAAGCCGTCAGGGTGGTGATGTGTCCTGTGACCGCTCCCAAACAGAAGGTCAAGAAGAAGTGCACCGTGATATAGTGAGATCCACAGAGCTGCTGTTACAAGAATATACTGTCAATCAACCAGCATTTCTCAGACAGTCAGATTCAATACAAAGTGATCAAATACAGACACACAAGCAACAACCAATAATCTTCTGAAAACCCAATCGCTACTGTAGCTTTAGCTCTAGGTTCCACCCTCTGACCTAAGACTTAGGAAGGGTTTGCAGGGTTTGTGGGCTCTGAGCAAATCTCATAAACAGGTTGGTGTGTAGAGCATAGGAGACTCCAAATGTGACCTTTCACCTTCACTAACTACCTCCACCCAATAAGGCCCTTGAATATCCGTGGATACTATTAGCGGTCTTGTGAATCTTTAATGTAATAATGTTTTTATGAACCTGAAGTCATCTCTTCTCTTAGTATTGTCTGAATATCTGTCATACTATCTAAATATGAAGGATTATATCATTTTGTTTTCTGATAAATTATCCATGTTTGGTTGTAAATTAAAATAGTGATTAATGCTTTAAACTCTGAGGTGAGCCTGTGTTTTTATTCAGTCGAATGGTTTCATGTTTTGAAGCCTTTCATGTGACAAAGAGCTTGTCTGCATTCCCCATCTCTGAATGAGTCAAACACCCATAAATAAAATGTTTCTTTTTTCTTATTGGCTGCATGTTTTCTCCGGCTGGTTTTGATTGGCTGATAAATCCCCTGTGATGACCTCTATACCCAGAAGCTCTTGGCTCAGAGTCAACTTAGCAAAAATCCTTTGCTCTGTGAGCTCAGGAAATCTGTTAGTGATCAATGTTTTTGTTGGCACTGTACACTTTGCTGTTTGTCGCACCTGAGAAGCTTGTTTGCTGTCTTGCGAAAACGTCATCCTAGTGCCAAAAATCTTTATCGAATGAGAGTTTTTTCAAAATTGGCATGTTTCAATCAACCAAATTTATTTTTGATATGTAGTTTGATAGCTGTTGCTATAAGCACTATGACACAAACATGGGACTGCTGTTCTGTTCAGTTTGTCTATGTTGATGTGTCTGTCCCTATCAAATAAACTTAAATGAATTAATAAGTGTAAATTGTGCGGTTACACAGTCCATGGAAACGGCTACAGAGCATTTCTTCCCCGTTTGTCAGTCAGTGACAAAACCAAGACAGGATTCTGTCCAAACATCCAAAGCATGAACCAGAGGAAACCAGTCCCTCCCTGCTGCACACACGTATCTTTTATCCCTGTTTGTCCAGCTGCTGTGCTGGGAATTTCCCAGTAAGCAACCCAGGAGATGAGCATCAGAACTACAGGTTTAGAGGCAGTCTGGTTCATTGACACAAGATCCAGACCACATTAAGGCCTTCTTCTTTTTCTAATGTGTTTTCCTGGTGCCAGTGAAATTGACTAAGGTGGCTCTGAAACTTTAAATGTTTCCTTTTCTCTTCCTTCATCCGTTGAAGAGGGGAGACATCTAGTCAGTGTTCAAATTTAGGCTACAAAATGCCTTTTTTTATTCTCCTGAAGGACCATTAAACTTTACATAAATGTTAACTTAATGTTCAATAACTGTTCATTTTCTTGTTCATAAAGGTTCCCATCTCTAACAGTGGTTTTTTGCAATTTTTTTTTCCCCCATGTTTTTTATTGGAATCTTTTGAAAAGAAGCCATAGCGTAATGTGCACTAAATCCTTTTTGATCACATAAATTGTTAGCTTTCTGTCGCATTTTTCATGTAATTTTGATGGACGTGTAATCATATTACTGATGCTGAATAAATCTTCAGTCTGAGACTTCTTCAGAAATTCTCCTTGCTCGTTTAAATCTGTTATAAAGATCATTCAATAGGTTTTTATGTGTCTGTTTTATCTTATATTTATGTCCTATCTTTAAAAAATAAAAAACCTTTACCATTCTTGAGTTGGAGAAACACAAGAATTCCAATGTGCTTCTACTAAATCTGTACAAATGGTAATAAATTCTGTTCTGAGAAACAAATTGATCCTGTTTCGTAGACTTCACATCTGTAACTGTAGTTTGACTGTAGTGGTTGAAACCTTCCTGTTGGCTACTGCGCAAAAACTCTCACACAAAAGAACCACAAGCCTTGAAAAACGTTTCTTTCAGTTTTAGATAAAAGGAAGACTTTCAGTTACGATACATTCTATAGCTTTTAATAAGAACTAGATTTTTTTGGTATTAATTTCACAAAATAATTTATCACTGTTTTTTTCATCTGAACTCATTCATTAAAATAAAATCTTTCACAGTTCGCACCATCGGAGCTCGTTCCTCTGTGAATCAGACAGGCAGACAGGTAAGGCCGAACCACGCCTGTCAGATAAGAGCCATCTAATTTGACCTGTCGTATTTTGCGTTGTGTCTCCAAACCGCATATTTATTAGTAATGCAACATGAATGCGCCACCGCCCTCTGGAGTCGTGTATGGCAGGCCGTTTTAGCATAAAACCTGCTTGGTCTGTCTTGCATTCGGTCTCGTCTGAGTTACATTTTAGATACCTAAAAATGCTTTTTCACGAAGCACAACTGCATTTTAATTATCCTGAGTGATAGTTTTACACAGCTGCATCTACATTCTGGTGTCTAACATTATCAGAATTTTTGATATCAGGCAATTTGACAATTCAGAATTTCTTTCGAGATGATGAACATGTCATGATTTGTGGTTGGTGAAGTGAGGGAGGACGCAGGCAGACCGAGGTTGAAGTGATGAACGATTTAATGAAATATCCACAGAACGGAACAACAGGCAGCAAGACGTAACACGACGAGGATCCGACACCTGCAACAGGTGGGACTAAATACACTGGGGGGGTAATCAAATAAACGAGACACAGCTGGGAACAATCAGGACGGCACAGAGACTCATAGGGAAACCAGGACACAGAAAACCTCAAAATAACAGAAAAACACAGATCACCACAGAACATTTATGTTTCAGATAGTCAGTAATTGCAAATATCTTTAATTGGAGCCTCCGTACAACTTAATGGTACATCTTCATTTATGTTAGTCAGCTTACACATGGACTCAAGAGATGGAGTTTGTATTTTTTTTATCTTCCCAAACGTCACGTTGGGTTGTATGAACACTTCTTATTTTAGACATGGCCTCTGCCGTTCAACCGGAGAACAGTAAACGTGAAATGAAACGTTGTTGATTTTTTCTTTCATTTTTTGGAACTTTTTCTTCTTCTTTATCCCCCTCTTCCAATTCTTCTTCTTCCGCTATTAGATCAAAATCTCGTGTTTGCTGTCATCGGATTTGAGATGAAAATCTGACCAATCAGAACTGTTACCTTGTCCAAGTTCTCGCCGTGCTGCGTTCATGGACCCGCCAACAAATGGAAATGCGGTCTGAATCAGTGTTATGCTCCCTTGATTAATACGCACTGTTGTGATTGCTTAATAAACTCCTGTTTTTTTTTTTTCTTTCTTTTACAGGAAATTGACGTCATACCGTTACACAATGCAGACGGTAAAGTGTGTGCTGCTGGGGGACGGGTAAGTCAATATAAAGTTTTCTTCCAAATTAAACTATATTACCTTATATTTTGTCTTCATCAGTGGGAATAAAAGTCAGTGCAAATGTTTGGGTTAATCTAGAAATCACCTGGTGGCTGTAGGTCTAACATGCCAGCAGATTTTGTTGTCAGGCTACTTGTGATGAAAACTCAGTACTTTTGAGCAACTGGAGCTGTTTGGTTCCCTTTTTTTGAACACTGAAATCTGTAAATAGCTTTAAAACTTTGTAATCACACACATATTTCAATCAAATTCAGCTGAATTTAAATGTTGTAAAAAGCTCCCAGGAATTCACAGCATCACTGCGGTGGAGATGCTGCTAAAGATTAAGAAGCCAAAGAGGTTTTGGCTGTTTACTCTGTCTTTGCACAGAATGAACACAGCTGTGTGTACTAAAAATATCTTGGACTGCTAATATCATGTACGACAAGCCTCTAGTCAAATGTGATTTAGTGACACAATTATTAGTAACAAAAAACTTTGATAAAAGTTAGATTTCAGGTGACATTATGTCCCTGTACAGGTGAATTTGACTTACAGGGATGTTTCAACAATAGTAGGTGTGTTTTAATGCATCTTTTAGGTGTAACAGCATCTGAATGTTACAATAATGTATTTGGACCAAAACTTAATAAAAACTTCATACTGGCATGTTGTACATCATACATAAGGAATAACCAAGGCTCTCAAACAGTGGTACAGTACTGGCATTACTTTGGTTATCTCAAGTGGAACTCCACTGAAATTTTTGGTGTCAATCTTTTAAAAGGTCAATGGAAAGCTCATAACTGTGACTCAAACAAAACCAGCTGGAGAACATAAAAACAATCTGAATTTAATTGAAGTGGATAAAAGTAACCCAGGAACAAGTGCTAGTGGTAATGTATTTAGAAGATGGAACTGGGAAAAGTGTTAAAAGTAACTTGGCTAACTTAGCCATGCTTAAGCAAATGGTGGTGTGTGTCAAATACTTATTTTCTGTCCTGCATCAGTAAACATATTGATTAAAATCAACGACTCTGAATGATTAACCGTCCCTGAAAGGCTTCCCTCATTGATCCTCTCAGGGCTGTGGGTAAATCAGCCATGATCATCACCTACACCGCAGGCTTTCCTAAGGAGTGGACCCCGTCAGTGTAAGTCACACACAGCAGCACTTTAAGAAACCTTTTGGTCATAGTAACTGTGATGGGAATTGGTGAATTTCTTTTGTTAATGTGACTGAAGATTAAATGAAAGTCATCTGTTTTGAAAGTGAATGTTTCTACCTGCAGGATGGACAATTATAAAGTCAGTGTGACGGTGGACGGGAACGAGGTGAACCTGGATGTGTGGGACCACAGCGGATTATCCGACTATGACCGGTTAAGACGCCTGTCCTTCCCACAGACGGTGTGTTTCCACGGAGACTCACAGCAGCTAGCCACCATTAGCACAAACACCATTTCATTCAGTCAACTGTTGTGGAACCAGTAGCAGACATTGTGTTTTCTAACGTGCCATCGATCAATACGCATCAAACATGCTGTTCTATGTCCCATTAGTTATGGTTCAAAAGCAGCAGGTGGGTTTTCTGTACTGATTTAAAGGAACTCTGTGCTCTGGATTTTTTAGTTTTCTGGAAGTTTGAGGTGCATGGAAGCCGAGATGCATTGTTTTTTTTTTTTTTTGTTTGTTTGTTTTTTTGTTATTTTTTTGTTAAGGGTGTTAGAGTAGAAGCAGCCAAACACTGATGTATGGTATGTTTTTCAGATTTTAAGGTGAGAAATGACTGAAATTATTCATCGTTTACCTGCAACTTCAGTTTTACTCTACCTTGTGTTGATCTTTGATCCCCAATAGAAACATAATTCATTTTATTTATATTCACATGTCAAGACAAACAAATTCAGTTCATCAATAAATATAGCCAGTTCAGTCAAACCGTATGGGAAGATTTTAAATGTTTTGCCAACATCTGATGTGAATTAAGCATGTAAGTATGTTATACATGGAATTTTGACTTTGGTTGTTTTTCTACCTTGTAGGATGTGCTCCTGCTTTGCTTTTCCCTCACCAGTCCATCATCTTTTGAAAATGTGCGAAGCAAGGTGACTCTACTCATAACTAACATGTTAAAGACACTAAACCAGGGGTCTGCAGCCTTAACAATCCAAAGAGCCATTTTGGTCCTTCTGTCCGGCCAAATAAAACACATTTAGAGCTGCAAATCATAAACGAAGTTTTGAAAAAATGACAACTTCCATTTTTTTTTATAAATATTTACTATAGGGAATTTGTTGTCTTTTCAAAAAAAAAACAATTTTATTTCTATTTTTAGATTTTACAACAAGTAAAAACTTGAAAACCTCTCGCAAAGAGAGGATGGGTATATTTTCTTCAACAGGATATTAATACAAGTATGTAAAAAACAAAAGCGAGCATGTGGTTTCCAATCTAATGATGGACAAAGTAAAATAGATCAAAACAAGGTAACTGTTGCTTTTAGTGTTGTTCTATTGTAGATTTAAAATCATGACTTGGTTCTTTATCAAGTTGTAAACAGCCATTGTGGCTCTGGAGCCGCAGGTTGCACACCTCTGGATTAAACCGAAGAACACAAATAAAAATATACAATTTGAAAAAAAAAATCTAAAGTTTTACTGTCAGGTTTCGGATTTTACTTTGATATTATAAAAGAATAAAACATGTAGATAAAACTCTAAATGTTTTGGATGCAACTCATCATGCATGAGCCTTCACATTTCTGCTTGTTGTGATAATTCACCAATAAAAACGCTGCTGCCATGCCGTGAACACTGATCCAGTCTCCATGCTCCTGCTGCAGTGGACCGGAGAGGTCAGAGATCACTGCCCCGGAGTGCCAGTCGTCCTGGTGGGCACCATGTTGGACCTCAGAGACGACACAGACAGGATAGAAAAGCTGAAAAAGGAGCATCTCTCTCCCATCACCTATGACCAGGGCCTGGCCATGGCTGAAGAAATAGGTAGATAGCTGTTCTCTGATCTGCTGGATGTTCTTACTTTGATTTAAATTGATCTCTTGTTATGAGAGGGAAATAGAAATGACTCAACTTTTCTGTTCTATTAAAGATTTGGTCTCAGTGGTCATTTTTACATCAGCATAATTAGATTGTCCAGTCGTAATAGACATATTGCATGTTACTGTTTATGTCCAGAAATTTTGCGCTGGAGGACAAAAAGGCGATTCTTTTATTTACCATCTGCAGCCGCACTGTTGTGCTACAACAGTTCCATTAACAAAATGAAACCTGGAGCTGTAGGTATGTTTAATTTAGTGCGGTGTGCCACAGCACAGGGGAAAATAACGCAGAAAAACCATTGAAGAACAACTCAAAACTACTCAGCCATTCTTTTTTCTTGCTTTCTCCGTCAGCTACACTAAACACTTGTTTGTTGCCATAGCAGCAAACAGCAACGCCACCAATGTATTAGGGTTAAACACCGAAAAACCATTTACCACATAAAGAACAGAACATTCAGTCTGTTATATTTTTACGTTTTCAGACTTGATATTTATTTTGTGATTATTAAAAATTGATTGCTGTGGTAGATTAGCTACCGCTGCTATTAGCTAAATTAACACACCTTCTCTACTGATGATCTGTCATGGTTGTTATGTAGGCTTTTTTTTTAAACTGAACTGAAACCCACCGAACTGCTCAGCACATCTACATGTTTAGGTTGCTAACGTCAAATTAGCATGACTGACCTACTTTCCTCTCCCTCGTTATTTTTTATTTATTAAAACTTTTTCTGACCTGGTTGTCTAGTTGTTGTAGTTTTGACAAAGCATTGTGTCCCTTTTTCTTTTTATAAGGCTTATAAGGCTGTGCTGACAACATAACAGCTAAAACCAACTGTAGCCGTCCAGTGAGCAGTTTTACCCTCCATGGACCATATCTACATTTACTAAAATGTGATTTCTAATGTAAATTTATTTTACTGGATTTACTTTAGGGGTATCAGAGTAAAGGTGGCTAAGCTTTTCAGGCCTTTGCATCCGTTCCTTTGACCTGTTGAATATCACTGAATCATTCTGCTTGTGTTCACCATCTTCCTGTTTTCTTCTGAAACCCAGGTGCGGTGACATACCTGGAGTGTTCGGCTCTGACTGAGCAAGGACTTCAGGCGGTGATTGAGGAAACCGCCAGGGTGGGCCTGAACGCCAAACCCGCTAAAAAACCAAAGCCAAGCTGCAGCCTGTCATAATGCAGATGATCCCTTTTATATGTTCATGATTTTAAAAACAGGGATGTTGTGGCTGAGGCCAGCAGAGCGGATTAATGAGAGTGAATGTTCTGGAACTCATGAAGTGAAGTCTAGAGAAATTTAAACCACCTGTGCTTAGGCCTGTCACGATAACAAATTTTGCTGAGCAATTAATTGTCTAAAAAGTTATTGCGATAAACGATAATATGCCTGCGATAATAATAATGCCTGCGATTTCCTGCCATAGATAGATACACTTTATTTTCAAAAGAACACATAACACTGGAACTAATAAACTAAATAAACAAAACAACCAAAAATAAAAGTGATTCTCTGTCTCCATTAACAAAAAACATACTTAAATAAAAACTAAACAACATAAAGCCAAAGTGGAAATAAATACTGCATTCAACCAAGAGTGCAGATTATGAAGTCTGTATACTATATTAGCCTTCAGTAATCACTAGATTTAAATAGAGAAGATGGGCACATCCGACTACCTAATGCAATAGTTCACACTACACGATTTTTTGCCCCTATTTTCTCCTTATCACAATCTTAGATCGTNGTTTTGCGCTAGGAACCGAAAGTTTTACTTTGGGATTTTGAAAAAAAACCGAAAAAAAAAAAAAAAAAAAAAAAAAAAATTAAAAAGCTGATCCTGGTGTAAAAACGTGATTTTTCTAAATTAACCTTTTTCCATTAAGCTAATTTATTTTCATAATCCAATTTACATAGTTTTATGATCAATGAACCTTTTGACCTACATGTATGTTTGCACACCTTTCTTGAACTATAAACATGAATCAGTTCATTATAAGTTGGATGAACTAGTTCTTTTTAGGGATTAACTGTCCAATGCTGCAGGTTTTAAACCAACCAGGGATGAAACCTTTTATACACACACACACACACACACACACACACACACACACACACACACACACACACACAAAGTGGTGAAAACTGCTGTGTTGAAAACACAAACATCTAAATATTTTGGACCTAAAATCTTCCAGTAAACATCACTTCCTGCCCTCCAGGCCGGTGAGCTCGCGCTGACAGGAAGTGATGTTTGGGGTCTTTAGATTTCATTTTGTTTTGTGATCTTTGTGCATCTTGGCCATGCCAGTGTGTGTGAAGTGTGTGTGAACTGCAGACTTTGTTTTCTTTGGCGCCAGGAGAGAATTGCTGCTCTGCCTGAAAGTCGGCTGCTGCGTGTTGATGGAGGCGGTTAGCAGCGTCAGCCCAACCTGAACCATCATCACCGCCGCTGACACTGAAACCAGGCACGACGGGTGTGTGTGTGTGTGTGTGTGTGTGTGTGTGTGTGTGTGTGTGTGACTGTGGCTTCAGAAGTGACTTTCTGACAAACATGCGCAGCGTTTGCTTTGAGTGTTTAAATGCAGCTGAGTGAAGCCGCCGTTGTTTTGGAGCAACCCGGATTTAGTTTGGAAGCTGCAGCCGCCCGACGTGTCGACATGAACTACAGACATGTTTGATTAAAAATTAATCATATTTTATCTAAATATTGCCGTTTACTGAGACTAAAAGAAAGAACATTTTAAGAATATATATAACATTTGTATGATGACCTTTCAGAAATGTTGCCAGAATAAAAGTATTAATCTTTACTCAGTTCTAGAAATGATCTCAAATATCATTTTCCTTCCTCCCCCCCAAAATTTAAAATCTGTATAAACGATCAGCATAAAACTTGTTCATACTAGCATATTTTTAATCTGAGGTTTAGAATGAAAATTATATTTATTTCTGTGAGATCTGAAAACATCCAGCCATTAAATCTCAATACTGAGAAATGAAAGCTGTAAATTAATACTTAACATCATGTTTTTTAATGACATAGTTAAACATGTGACACTTTTCAGATTATCTTAGCTAACTTTGAACATTAGCTTCAATATTTAATTAGATTATTTTTTACTGAATCCCTAGAAATTATCAAAAAGGGGAATTTTATCAGAGTTAGTTTCAGTTTTATTCCTGCATCCAAAAATCAATCGTTAAAAAAAGAAACTTTTAGCATCAATTTGTAGAAATTTATTTTAATCTGGACTCATTTCAAGACGATAATCCCATGAAGAAAGCCTGGAAAGCCCAGAGTTAATCCGAGTTTAGCAGAAATATCTCATAGTATCTGAATCAGCTCAGAGTTTTCTCTGCAGAAGAACTAAATAACAAACTTTATTATAAACAGAAATAAAATGTACATTTTCTGTGTTTCTACCATATCACTTCTCATACGGCAGGTTTTGTTTGAGCCGTTGCAAATGTTGAAAGATCACAAGATGATTCAGACTGTTCAAAATGAATGTGGCCTGGCAGAGCAGCGACTCAAACCGTTTTCAGCTCATCTGGAGCAAACATGAGACGTCATGCTGTCTGTTGGCTGCAGGTTTGGATTCGCTGCTCGTTTTCAGAATCAGCAGGATAAAATCGCAGCACAATCAGAAACGCGCTGCTGGATGTTCAGGTTCATTTAACAATAATCCTCGGGATCCAAGATGGACGCCAGCGAAACGCTCCATGTTTTACGGAGGAAAATATCTGATGATAACTTCATTGATGCAGTTACAATACATCAGAAAATAATCTGTAAAGTGGGTTGGAAAAACCAATAAGTTCTCATTAAAATAGTTTCTATTGGTCTGAGTCAGACTTACAGGGGCAGCAGCCCAGGGAGCCATTTTTGGGGGGTCGGCCCACACATTTTTATTTTAAAACATTTTTTTATGAATATTTTTTTTGCAGACATTGCATTTCCTGTCAGAGTAATAAGCCCATATGGTATGGCATATAATTATATTTTGGATTTGTATTGAACTGAAAATGAAGAAGTTAGAGTATTTTGGTATCATCACTTCATACTCAGTTATATACAATTTTACATATTTATTTACTGTAATTTGCATTAGGAAATTACAGTAAATAATTTTACTGTAATTAAAATTATGCAGGATGTTGCATTTCTGCAGTGGATGTTGCACCAAACGGTTCCCAGCTCCTGGATCCACATCTTTATGAATTCAGCTCTGGGTCTAATATCATTATATATTTTTTTATTAACAGTAAATTAAAAAAAAATCATCATAAATTACAGGAATAAAGTCTTGGAAACCTCAATAATCAATCTATAAAGTGGTATTTGCTACCTGACTGAAGCTCTCCGGCAGGAATCCTCCTGAATATGAAAAGCATTTCTACTTTCTGGCAAGTTAAATTAGCAGATCATTATTGCTTTAATGACACCACAAGTAGATTAGAACTTTTTAAAATAAACACTAATTAAACTTTAAGCTGCTCAAATCAAGACAAAGGCTGTAAATTTAACAGAGCTGCCATCCAGGGACTGATCTCAAACACACATCATCTAATTACAAACTAAACGGTGGAGTTAATGCATCATCTGAGGCACTTTAATGGCTCATATTTACTATACTGCCATAATACCCTATCATCAATTCCCTTTGTGCTGGCTGATTGCAGGCTCACAGGATTACAGCAGGCAGCTTCAATGAGCCACATTTGCAGGTGTTAGCTCAGAGTTTAGTCTGTTAGTCTCTGCAGCCCAGGATCACGTTAAGAGCAGGAAAAACGAGCGGCTCTCTCTCTCTGCAGGGAGGACTGGCAGACACCAGCGTCTGCACCATGCTAGCATCCAAAGCTAATTGGCACCCAGGTTTTATGATAAAATGTAAAGAATCCAGGTCAAATCTGAAGCGGGCAGAATTATGTGCTGAACCAAATCCAGGTAACTCCATCATCCCTGCCTCCCTGTTTGTGTCGACGGCCATTTTTGGCTGCTAACAGGCCGAATGAGAGCCACTCAGGTGTTGCTTTAAGCCCAGCCAGCAGCGTGACCGGCCTTCCAGCCCAACACAAATCCACGCTCTCTCATTGTTCTCCTTACTCCTCTGTTTTTTCATCATTTCAACGTGATCGTTTTGCTCCTTTGTGTGTTTTTAAAGCATGCTAACATTCAGGTTTTTCCCTCCGTCTCTGCGGCTCACTGTCGGCTCACACAGGTTGAACATGAAGCCGCACCTGAATAATTTATATTAAAATTCAGTCAAACAGACAGAACCGCCGTCACACCTGCATCCTCCATGGATTTACCCCACCATAATTTACATCGTTTCATATTTATGTACAAAGAGGAAAAGTTTCACTGGTAGAAACTAAAACATTGACAGAAAAAAACATGTAAAAGAGAACTAGAATTATTTTTATAGTTAAAGTTTAACTGGTTTCATTTTGAAGATAAAAGATTAACATAATCTGATTTTTATGAGTTTTTGCTCTGAAAAGTTTTTAAAGTTACCCTAATTTTACTATTTCAAGATTATACACTTATTTAGCTACAAAAAATTCCAAAACCTCAAATTTTCAGATGAAATTTTAAAGTCAACATGACAACAATGGTTTTATTTTTTACAGATGAACTTAGCTTACACAGTCAGTATAATATACTTTAATCCAATATAAAGAGAACATCCTCAAACACAAATTTTGACAATATAAATGCTTACTTTTCTAACTTCTTGCAGTAATGAGCTGTACTGCAGCACTGATGTTAAAGAGGAACAAGTGAATATTTTACTACAACTGTTGTGATTTCAGTTTTTCTCCATAATAACTCTACAGTGAACAATATTTTATTAGCACCAGAACAATCTCACACTTTGTTATTAGCGCAAAGGAATTTTAAACATCTAATTTGCAGCTAACTAGCTAACAATGCTAACAAGTATGTAAAGTGTGGCAAGAGTTGTTGTTTGGGTCATTTATCTCTGACCTCTTTAGCAGCAGTTAAAAGATAATACTTTTAATACATCCTAATATTTAATTTCCTGTAAAAGCTGCATTGCTAGCTTGGATGTAATCAGTAAAAAAAAAACTAAAATCGGTTTAAGCTGTGCTTGCTTCTTATTGGCATTCTGCTCTATATTGGCTCTAATATGGCTTATTATTAATAATTTTAAAATATCACAGTAAAAGCAGGTTTAATCTTTAGCCTTAGCAACTAGCTGTGCCACAGGGCGAATGCTACCATCCACCTCAGCAAGAACAAATGGAGAGTCCAGTTTTATTCCTGCAGTTCTCTGCAATTACAGAAACTTTTTTTGTTGGCGTTTTAATAATCACACAAGAGTTCTGAAGCCAGAGTTTAAAACTTTTTAAAAACTTTTTGCAACAGCCAACAGTGATGTGAACAGTGATTCCGACTAATGCAAGCTCATACGTAAAGAGGACCGACACACAGAGATTAGCTGCGGTATTATTTATTCTTTCCTTCTTTTAAATTTTTTTTTCTTAGTGTCTTAAAATTTTTTTTACCACACTCATAGTCAAAGCTGTTTCAGTGTAGCAGCTAGCTGTGCTACAGCGCTAGCACTAGCTTATACAAAGTTTCAATCCTCGTCGGCCATTTTAGCTGTGGACTGAGAAATGACAGACGCATACTGGCTGTTTATTTATTTTAGATAGTTTTCTATTTTTACATCTGCTTTGGTTTTGAACTTTGGGACCAATAAGGAGGCTAAAAGAACTCACAAAAAAATATCTACTGAAACATTTTTACCACATTATCAAAATAAATCAAAAAATCCAAAAAGAGACGATTAAGAAAACAATGCAATATTTGCACATATTGCATCGTTTTCTGTCTGTGTTTATCAAATTACAAACAAAAACTAAGGTCAGAAATCAACACATAACTGGTTTTAAAGATTTATAAGATTATATCTGTTGATACTGTTTGCATGTTTTCAATAAGTAAACTTTATTTATAAAGTGTTTTTCACAGACATAAAATCACAAAGCAATGCAAAATAAAAATCCACCTTAAACTGTACAGAGAATGAAACAATCAGGTCAGATTTTTGTTGTTGAGAAATCTTCATCAATATTTTTTACTACCCATTTGGCACAGGCTCTCAAACCGGCAGGATAAAGATTAACATTTTTCCTTAATCGCAGGTACTTTCTCTTCAAGAGAGAAAAGCTAACAAAGCAAAATGAAGCACAGGGTTTGAAGGAAAGGCAGAGCGAATGCTAGCAGCATATAATCATCGGTAATTATATGTGTGATGTGTAATAGCTGTCTTACAGCAAACATCGATCAGATTTAACCCAGCCACACATTTTAGGTTCAGAGCACAGGCTGTAATTATAAAACTATTTTAGATTAATAAAACAGTAACTTTGTGTGAGAAACCAGGCAGGATTTCTAAAGATCGCTCAGTTAAAACTTATCTGGTTTTTATATGTTCCAACAGAGTTCTTCATTTATCTGGACAGTTTCATTCTTCAGTCGAATGAAAACATCCAGCCGCCTTCGTGTGCCGTACCAGGGGTCCCACTGACATTGGTGCACTTTCATAATTTTACACGATTTTTTGCCGCTATTTTCTCCTTACGACAATCTTAGATCGTTGGCCGATCTAAGATTCTCGCTGGTGATTTCGTAACCGATCATCCTGCAGTGTGTGGTGTGTTACGGTAGATCGTCGTGGCCGCTCCGATCTAAATCAGGGGTTTTCCCCGACTGGGAGCTTAACGCTGAATGTGACAGGTAGCCAATCAGAAAGCCGGATTCTCCTCCTGCTTTCTGAGGGGAAATTACAGAGAGGAATCCCAAACAGCTGACCCTGTGCAACCCGAAGTCCAGCGGACATTGGAGATGATTTGTGGAAACAACATTAATGTTTATTTCACATTTCGTGCAAAGAATATAGAAATGACAAGGAGAGGAGTTGGAGCCAAATCGCTACCGCAGTTGATAAACCCGGTATGTTTTCAGCTGTTCTTCGTTAACGTGACATAAATAGGTTACAATGATTTTCATGCAGTCAGGACTTTACGCTGACTCTAGCCACATGCATCACAGGTAGATTCTAGTAAAACATTGATTAATGCCTGATTTTAAAATTAGTTAACTGGACTTGTAGCCATTATTTTGTGCCCATGTGGCTGGACACCACACGGCATGACGAACCCGATTAAACCGTTTTACCTAGGATGTCTGTGGCTAATGTGTGATCCCAGGTTTTGAAAATAGGCC
>NW_015112674.1:529226-536064 GCF_001443285.1 Poecilia latipinna | reverse complement strand
GATAAAGCCGATAATTAAAATGAGGTCGATAGGTTTAATTTATCGTGCGATTAATTGATATATCGTTTATCACGACATGCCTAGCTTTATATTTACCAAATGTTCTTTTATTCCATTCATTAACCTACAGTCACTTTTTATGAAATGAAAGTATCATGCCATCATGTCTGGCATTGTTTATTATTATTTTATTTTTCTTTTTTTGCAGGATTATTTGTTTCCTTTTTGGATTTCAGTTTGTAAAATGACAAAAATGAATAAGTTTTTTTATGAAATGAAACTAAAAGAAAAAAAATGTGGTTAAAAGCAAAACTTTTGTGCTACACTCCATTTTTATTTTGTCAGGGAAAATATTGCTTCGAAATATTTTAAAAGTGCCGACATTTTTGCCAGCTGCCAGCTCTGCTGGGTCAGATTTGGACTGGTCCAGAGCTGACATCAGAGGCTGGAAGTGACCCACAGGCAGCAGTTTGGTCAGTGTTGGTTCGTACTAAACTAAAACCTCGGACACACTGCCGTCTGCCAACACCTCTGTGACTGAAAGGTTCCAACTGGGACATCAGAAATCAAGAACAAATCTCATGGTTTGGTTTCTTTAGCTGTCCACTGGTCAAACACCAGCTGAGCAGACACTGCATCCTCCACTCCCATTCCTGTCAGACAAAAAACAAGAAAACACATTAAGGTTAATTAAAAACTACAACAAAGTGATATAATTATATCATCCAACACACCCAGAGACTTGAAGACGGTGGTCTTCTCCCTCTCAGCAGGTTTGGTTCCATTGATAACGTCTCCCAGTTCTGCAAACACCTGAGCCTGAAAGACACAATCACACCGACTCTCATTCTGCTCACCTTCAGTTTTCCAACTGGATTAAAAGTCAAATCTAAAGTAGACCGACCCCTGAAAGGATGACATCACCAGATTCTGACAGCGCCCCCTCCCTGCTGTCTGCGTACACCACAGCGCTCTTCATCAGCACGTCGTCCAGCTCCCTCCAGTCTGGCCTGCAGGCTCCCACAGCTGCTCCGCAAAGTCAACACGACCATCAAAGGGTTCATCCTGGTACGTGGCTGTGATTATTCTGGTTTTCGTGTCTGACTGGACCTCACCTGCCACATGTGCTCCTGCTTTGACCCACTGACCATGCAGCACCGGCTCCGTGGATCCAGTCACCGTCACTATGACGTCTGCTCCCCTCACCGCCTCCTCCGCCGAGCCACATCCTTTCACACCGCCTCCCACTGAGCGGACAAACCTCTCCATATTCTCTTTAGTCCGGCTCCAAACACGAACCTGAGGAAGAAGAAAGACGAGGATGTAGAAAGACGCCAAACCATGACGGGATTCCGACCGTTATGAACCAAAAAGACATTTACTGTTAAAGCTAACAGGGATAAATGTGAGTCACGATTATCAGATGTATGCTAGGTTATGTCTTGTTGTCACCAGATCTCCATAGCAACCATGAGACACTAGCTCCATGCCAACAAGATAGAGATAGCAGTAAAAATATTTTTCTGTCCTACCATCACAAACATAAACAGTTTGCTTAACTTTACTAGTGGAGCTTCTCAAACACTCCAGGTGAGTTTAGCATGACAAGCAGGATAAAGACAACACATTCAAACAATTTAAAGAAATGCTTTAAAAACCACACACACAATGTTTGGATTGTGTTTCCTTTTCTTCACCCATCTTATTGTCGCCGCTGAACAAGTACCTCTTTAAAAGAAAACATCTCAGTGAAGACGGTATAGTGACTCAGAGCCTGTGTGCCGGTCCCCAGGATGGCCAGAACCTCTGCTCCGGACGCCATCAGCAGCTAGACACACGCACACACACACACACACACCAAACAGGTCCGAGTTACTGCAGAGTCTCACTGCACAGAGAGGCTGATGTGCGTTACAAGGTCAACAGCAGAGATGCCTTAGCGGAGATGGCTGAGATGGCAGCAGTCCTCCTGGCCGTGATGACCTCCCCATCCATCACCTGCAGGTGGGACGTTCCAGCAGTGTTTACATGGTTCAGAGTCACACACACACGGCCTTTAAAAAGTACTCACACCTTTGGTTTGGTCACAGAGACTTTAATGTACAAACAAAAGAATGTGTTCTACTCAGATGAGACCAAAGTAGAACTTTTAGGCGTATAAACTAAACAGGAAACCAGTACTGTGCATCATGCTGACACACCGCCCCCTCAGTGAGGCACGGTGGTGGCAGCCATCAGGCCGTGACAATGCTTTTCTTTTGTCCTTTTCTTGTCTAAAAAGTTAAATGTAGCTGATTTTTATCAATTTGTAAAATCAGTAAAAAGGATAAAACATCCAAAGGTTTGAGTATCTTTTTTCAGGTACTGAATACTGGTGACTGTAACAATATATTTCATTCTACAAAGTATTACAGCATGCAAGATACATACAAATGCACACCACACTTTTCAGATTCTTTGGGACATGTTGAAAGTCAGGGATCATTTCCCTACAGTCATTGCAGATTAAAAAAGGGGTACATTTCTACCAAAAAACTTGGACATTTTAAAATTAATCTCCGAAATTTTCTACAGAAAACTCAAAAATGTCTTTGTTTGAAAAGTTTAACATTTTCTGCAATAAAATTTTGAGCACAATAGACATTTTCTGGGAAAAAAAAAAAAAAAAAACACTTCCCTTTACAGCCTTGCATAACTTTGTTTTGGTTCACCTCATAAAATCCTATTAAAACACAGTCAGGTTTGTGACTGTAGACGTGACAAATCTTCCAGGTGCTTTAATCATTGCAGGCGTGTTTGACTCACAGCCTTGATGTTCCCACGTTCTGGGTCCAGCAGAACCACGGTGGCCTGAACGGCTGGTAAAGTGGATCCTTTCTCTCTCTTGTAGAAACAGACAAACTTTGTGCTCAGCACTCCGTCGTTCTCCATGTATGTGGGCATGAGCCCCATGAAGCTGGAAGGAGAAGCAGATTGAGCCGCTGTTCTGCCAGCAGTCTGTTAATATGTGCCGAACCGAAGCAGCCGCAGCAGAGCAGGCCTACCCGCTGTGCTTCTGCAGCGGCACCGCGGTGCGCACAGGCTGGACCACCTCGGCGCTGTCCCGCCGGGAGAACTTCCCCAAAGCGTCCTCCAGACGGGGGACCAGGTCCCTGTAACGGAGCACATTTTCAACTTCCTGCTGCCAGATGATAACAGGAGGCTCGGCCATGGTCTCTGCTCAGCGAAGAGGGCAAAAGTTCAACCTTCCTCACTGTACTGGAACCTGAGCTGCGTTCAAAGCTCCTGAAGAATGGAGCGGGAAACGGGATGTTTCTCGGAAATCGGTGCTGCGTTCAATGTTCTTACACTGTCGTAAACGTCAGTCTGCTGTTACTTTGCAAAGCTTTCCTTGGTGAACATAAGGAAGAAGAGAGAAAATGAATAAATGCAGAGGGAGTAAAAATCCACCTGAGTTAGCATTAACTCAGTTTAAAAGGGAAACTGAGTGAATGATATTAAGATGATCAGATCCGGACACAGAATGAGGCCTTAAACGGAGATGTGTCTGGGAGAGATATTCCACCTAAACCCGCTGCAACTTTATAGACTGAGAGGGCAAAGCTTAGTTTGCTGATGAACCACCAAAGGAAACGACTTCACTCATTCATCTGCCCATAAACAGAAAGCCTGCCTAATTACGAACAGCAGAAATGATTAGACTTAAAATACCACCATGTCTAAGTTTTTGTGTGGAATTTGAGAATATTTTTACTAAATTATAATGGATAAATTCAAATAGCCTCATTAACTAATTATAAAACTGATGACTAATTTCAAAAACATACACCCAATATCTCATAAAAGTTTATTGAACTTTCCCAAAATGATTTTAAGTTTTATTGGTCAGATATTGGTTATCTACATCAGTGTTTCCCAACCCTGGTCCTCAAGGCTCACTGCCCTGCATGTTTTAGGTATTTCCTTCCTTCAGTCCAGCTGATTTCAGCTGATTCATTGTCATAATTATTTGCTTAGGATTTTAATAATGCTCTCATTGTATCATACTATTATTCGATTTACAAAAATAAAGATTCAAAGCGATCTGAACACTTATGGTCACAAAGTGTAAGTAAAACAAGGTGGTGGCTCTGTCATGATTAGAGATGTCTTCAAAAATCAATGAAATTATGCAGTCAGGAAGGTTTTGTCATGCTTTTCTATAATAGTGATGGAAAAGCATGACACTTTCACTAAGTGTGAAATCAAGCTCTGTGAAATTTTTATAAAATTCAAAATGAAAGGCTAGTTTTTTATGCGTTTCCTCTGGTGGCCAAGCAATAACATTTCACGGTTGTCTTTGTGCAATGACACTAAAATAAGCCTAAGTCTAGTTAACAACCAAGAAAAAAAATTAAACAGGCAAGTTCCTTCAATACATTTCCAAAAATATTCCGACTTAAATATTTAATGTGAAAAACGATTTTCACATTAAATATTAATTTGAGCTTATGTCATTAAGAAATTGCCAATGACATACGGGGGCCGTTGTAATTCTAATATTTTGAGATTAGTCTCAGAATTCAAAAAAAAGTTTCAAAAAACTTCCAAAACTCAAATTTCAAAGTTTCAAAAAACTTTGGAATTTCCACGTTTTTTGTACAAGATATTTGAGATTAATCCAAAAATTTTGGGAGTTTTTCAGCAAATATATATTCCATCTACAATGGCCTTAATACTATGCCGTACCCCCCTGCACGGAAAAGTACATTTGATTTATAAACGCAACATTTTTAGTTAGGATGACATTTTAAATAAAAAAAAAATTGAAACAAGTTGTTAAAAAAAAAAAAAAAAATTTATTGAGATACAGTTGATGGTCCTAAAAAATAAAAAAACGTGCAACACTCTTAAAAAATGCCAAATGTTTACAATAATCCAACATAAGGACAGAGTGGATGGAACCATCAACCAGCAGTGCTGCTGTCGGATCACACCAGCAGTCTCTCGATGGCCATCTGAACAGACTGAATCTGAGGTTTGAGCTGGGAGCCCTCCTTTATGGTGACCGAGGTAGCGATGACGGGCCGGGATACACCGCAGGCCCGGCCCAGCGCCTGCTTGGAGCGCACAAACACATATGGCACGTTCTTGTCCTCACACAGCAGCGGCAGGTGGAGGATGATCTCTAGTGGCTCGGCATCGGCTGCCATGACGATGAATTCGGCGATGCCTCTGTTCAAGGTTTTAGTAGCTGAGGGAGAAATAAAAATAATAAAAAAAAGGTTTACAATCACATGAATGTACAGAATCCTACAAGAACAAACAGCGAGAGACCAAAAAACAGCAAAAACAACATGCATTGTTTGAGAAATCCTCTCTCTCTTTCTCTCTCTCTCTCTCTCTCAGCTCCTTCAGACTAGCCAGCAGCCATTAGCAAACTCCTGGTGGAACTGTGCATCTTATTTTGCGAGCTACTTCTTAGTTTAACACTGGTAAAAACATTAAAGGGTTAATAGGAGCCATGTTGCAATGACTTCCTGAAAGCGGAGTTTCAGAAAGAGCAGGAGTTTTTAAAGAGACAGAGGCCCAATTTCAAGGTGTTAAATCAGGAAGTAAAATCTCTTACATGGTATGTATTGCATTTCTTTAACAACTGAAGGTAAAGTTACTTTATTATGCTACAAAATTGCATGGAATATATGCCTGAAAAACATAATTCTGCCCCTTTTAGCCAACTTGTCTGTATCTATATTCTGAAGATCAATGGATTTGATAAGTGAATAAAATCTTTCCTGACCTGAAAGCAAAAAAACATTGTGCAGGTAAAAACTAACTGGATTAAGGTTACAGTTTGACTCCACACAACATGCTTTGTAGAACACCAACATTTTTGAAGCAAACTTATGCCACAATGTTCTCATGCAAGAACTATTGAGAATCATTAAAATTAACCACGTGTATTTATTTATTTTTTTTTGCAATCAAAACGCAAAACATCCACTTAAGAATATTTACTAAAATTTTAGAAATAGGTACATTTTGAGATAAATACCTGATTTGGGGTAATTGTTCCAACAGTGATTTTTGATCTTCACTCAATGTATGTTGGCATCATTTGGATGTTTAATGGAAAGATGTTTTGACAACTTTGTTTTACTAACGTATCTATTGGCACCGTCGTTGTTTGAAGCTTTATTGATCTGACAGTGTGTTCCATGTGAGACGGATCTGGTCGTGTATTTCTCTCACCCTCATTGGCTCCCTTCCTCAGTTGTTTGTAGTTGGATGCTTGCTGCACCAGGTCCAAGATGGTTTTGGTCAGTGTAGCGTCGGCCAGCGGGTAGGCCTTCGGGTTCACTTGTGGTTCAGTCTTAATAAAGCACAAACAATAAATCCAGATGAGACACAAGAGACACGCGTCGAACCAAAATAAAAACCTCAGCTTCAACTTTAAAATGCGCTCATTGACGATACACATGCTTGTTAACAGTTAGCCGGAGAGCTAGCTTGTTAGCCGAACACAGGACTCACCATTGCAATATATTTCCTAGTTTTCCGGCCCTCTCGGCGAAATGCTTCACGGAGGACTCCTTGTTTCTCTCCTAGCTATAAGGAAGCAGCAAAAAACCGCAGGATACGTTTCTTTTACCTAATATTTAACAGCGTCACTAACTCTGTAAGCTCTGCTGCATGCAGTCAGTCCGAACGTTCACCACACGTGCGAAAAGTACTACACATGCGCATTGACTCGTTAGCAAAACGCAAGCGTTAGTTCGGTTCATTCTGTCGTCATTAAAGGGCGGAGCTTCTTCTTCTTCTTCTTCTTCTTCTTCTTCTTCTTCTTCTTCTTCTTCTT
>NW_015112674.1:523358-526267 GCF_001443285.1 Poecilia latipinna | reverse complement strand
ATATATATATATATATATATATATATATATATATATATATATATATATATATATATATATATATATATATATATATATATATATATATATATATATATACACACACACACACACACACATAGCACCGAACAACTGGCTACAATGTAAGATTTTTCTTGTTTCTTTTCCATTATTAACATATCTACTGCTGCTTCTGGTAGAATCCAAAGTGGTATAACTGACATTGGTGTCATTTAACTAATTTCTAAACTATTCATTTTAAATTCTCTAATTTTCCTTTCAATTGTCCTTCCAAAACTCCTAATTTCTTTCTTTTCTTTTTCCCAACATGGATTTAAAATTTCCCGAGCTGGATGATCAAAATTGTTACCTTCTAAATTTAACCAATACTTGATTTCTAATTTTGTTCTTCTTAAATCTAATGGCATTTCTCTGCATGGAGTCTGAACTGGTTCTGATCCAAACCTGACTGGAGATGACACACCTGCAGCTTGTATGAAACTTTTCTTCTTCTTCTTGGTTTTTATTGGCGGTTGGCAACAAACTTACAGTAGCATTACCGCCACTTACCGGTATGGAGTGTGGTTCGAGATGGTCTATATACTTTCACTTTCTACCTTTTCCCTACACTAACTCTTGATTAAACTTACCCTCACACATACACACCTGCTTATATTACCCAACTTGCTTATAGCTTTATAAACCCCTTTGATATTCTTTACACATTCACTCCCAACTTGCTCTACTCATATCCTATGAAATCGCTTCGTTTTTTTTAAGATACCGAATAATTATTTGAATATGTCTACTCCCTAGATCTTTCCTCAAAAATTCAATTAAATTAAACCTTTCTTTGATACCTACACACTCTCTCAGCATACATCTTCTCTCTTCTTCATACTTATGACATTCTAAAATAACATGCTCTATTGTTTCAGACTTCTCACAATAATCACACTTTCCAGTTTTATGCTTTTGTATTTTAAAAAGTGAATAATTAAGCCCTGAGTGACCGAACCTTAACCTTATTATTCTTTCCTCCTTCCTATTCCTTCCTCCTTTTCTTTTCTTTCCTACAGCCACCTGAATTTTATAATACCACCTTCCTGTTAACCCTTTGTCCCACCTTCTCTGCCATATTTTCATCAGCTCTTCTTTGGCTTTACTTTTCCCTTCCAATTTACTCATCCTAACTGCAAAACTAATAGGATTATGAAACTTTTCCAAACATACAATCTTTATGTACCTATATTTTCCGGCTTTTAATCCAATCGCCTTCATCTGTTTTGACATGCGTCGTTATGAGAACAGCGATTGGTTGGTTTAATCTTTTAAAGCAGTGTTTCTCCACCCTGGTCCTCTCCACCCCCCTGCTCTGCATGTTTTAGATGTGCCTCTATTCCAGAACAGCTGATTCAAATTATTACATGACCATCAAGTACTCCAGAAGCCTGTTAATCACCCAGACATACAATTCAGGTGTGTGGCAGAAGGGAAATACCTAAAACATGCAGGACAGGGGGGCGGTGAGGACCAGGATTGAGAAACATTTGTATAAAGCAGTGTTTTTCAACCTTTCTTGAGCCAAGGTACATTGTTTTAATTGAAAAAAATGACAAGGCACACCACCGACCAAAAATGTAAACAAAGGTACTCTGTAGCCACCTATATATAATCATTCTTATTAAAGTGTCTTGAATAGGAATCAATGCTGATTTCAACAGTATATAGTTTGTCAGGGTTTGTATCAAAGGCCAGTAAGCTAGAAGCTGATTTAAAGGCCCAGCCTCATACTATGCTGGGAAATACAGTGGGTATATTTGTAGTTCAAGTCTGATTTTCCGTTAGGTTCTTCGCCGATCCCCAAATCATTGTAAAGCTCATTCTCACCCATATAGTTTAAAAGAGAAGTTCGTGCTGAATCCAACGGTATAAAGATTAACAGGGTTTGCATCAAAACGGTCAAACTAGAAGCTAATTTAAAGTCCCGACTGCTAAGCATGATGGGTAAATGAAGCGGACATGTTTGTAGTCCAAATCTTATTGCGTAGTTCCAGCCTTCGGCAGAAGATCAGAAGTGAAATTAAAAGCTGTATCAAGCTTTATATCAGGAAAAGGAGTTTACAAAGAATTAAAAGAGCTTGGTGAAAAAGCAGAGTTTTAAAGACAGCACTCAGCCTTCAGAGGAACAATCAAGTAACTATAGTGCATTCTGGGTAAAACTCGCGGACATATTTGTAGTTCTGATCTAATTGAACCATTCCAGCATTAGGCAGGGCTCACAAGTGAGAATAAAGGCTGAATCAACCTTCATGTCAGAAAAACTGATACAAAATAAAGAAATTAAAAAAGAAATAAAAGAAAGTGATGAAAAAAGGACTCCACAATCAAAATTCCAATCTTCATAATAGGAAACAAGCAATAGTCCTGCATCCTGTGGAAGCTCAGAGCGGAAACCTAAAGCTGAGTAGGGTGTGTGCATTTGATCTCGGGGTAACCATGTTTGTGTTTGGTGATGTGTTTAATGTATTTATCTCCTTTAGCTCCACAGACAATGCTCTGAGGCCCAAAAGGTGGAGGCAAAGCTGTGAGTGATACACAGACCCGGGCACTTCTCTCAAGTCTTTTAGGGTAACCCTGACTGATGCGCCGCCTCCTAAAAAAGTGGAGGCCGGATTCCCCCCTGACAAGGAGCTTCTTTGACAAGTTGCAGTTGATTCAGTTTAATACGAGGCGGGATCACCTTATTTATTTTATTTATTTATTTTTATTTTTTTCCTCTTACTGACCTTACCTTACCAGGTTCTGATGCAGGGAACGTTATATTCAGCTCTAACTGCATGCATGGGTAGTTTCTGTCTCCTGGCCAAACGGAGCCAGTAGAAGCCCATATTGGCCAAGGTGGAGAG
>NW_015112674.1:497798-519362 GCF_001443285.1 Poecilia latipinna | reverse complement strand
AAATGCCATAAAATCAGACATAAAAAGTCACTAAATTGGTATATGACCTTATCTCATGTCAACACGAGAGGGGTGGGGCTAAGAACTGTGGAAAATAACGTGAACAATATAAATATTATACATTATTAAGTAGTGTAAGTTAATTTCATTGAAGGGTGACAGAAGTAGGATGTAAAATATCATAAATAATATGTTTTTACCTATCATTTTGGAGTAAGAACATTATTTACAGTCATTTTTGTAGAAGTTTTCGTGTTTTATAAGATATTAAATTAGATGCCTGTTTGTTTGTTTGTTTGTTTGTTTGTTTTTTTTGTTTTTTTACATTTCATAGACAGCTTGGCATAAAAACAAACAAATAATATTAGCGCATATAAACTCATGGCGTCTAAAAACACATTGAAATATCTTGTCTTGGCATTCAATTATAATTAATATTGTTATTTCAGTACTTAATACTTAATACAGGCCAATCTAAAATCGGTGTAATTCATGTAATTAAAACAGACAAAAGTCAAAACGACCACAGAAACATGTAGTTTGCACACAACTCTCATGTCAACACGAGAGGGCGCGCGCTCGCCCTCACTGCGTCTCTGCTTCGGGCCTCGGGAGCGAAGAACGCGCGGTTCATTCTGGGTAGGGCACTTTGAAGGCGGCCATATTGGTTTTTCGTCCTAACTGAAGGAGAGAGATGAAGGGGATCCGAGGAATCAGTCAACTATCGGTGAGGGCTCACTTCATGTAGCTTATGTCTGAATACTGGGGGAACACGTTCACCCATTCGAGCTCTTTTGGTTTATTCTTGAATGAGGTAAAAATAAAAACTGTTGGGGTCTTGTCGAGGGAGGCTGTGGTGAAGAGCAGCCGAGGAAGCTGCTAGCTTTAAGTCTAACCTGGGAATGTTACATTATAAACGCATACATACCGTGTACATTGTAGCTTTTATTAATAGGTTTAGGTTCACTTCTCGCTTATAGAACAGAAAATTTCTTTGGGAGCATAAAGAAAGCTAGCTCGTAGCTGCTAGGGTCTTGTATGTTGACTTGTTTCATATGTTGTGTTCGGATTTAGCTGTCAACTTACTGTCAGAATGGTTTATATAAAACCATTTGTTAGAATGGTTGTCAGAATGGTTTATATAAAAGGAATTTGGCAACATTCAGTGTAAATTTACCTACATTGTACTTCAGTTTCCCAAGTCTACTTTTAGTCTACACTTTTAGAATGTTGTGGCTGGTTTTTCTGAATCTTCTACTGATTTATTAGCTGACTACAATATCTTTCTGTAGTCTATATGAGTTTATGACAGGGGTATCCAAAGTCGGTCCTCGAGGGCCGACATCCTGCATGTTTTAGTTCTCTCCCTAGTGGTTGTAACAACCTCCTCATCAAGTCAGTGTTCTGCTTAGGCCTCTAATGAGCCATCATTTGATGCAGGTGTGTAAAACCAGGGAGAGAACTAAAACATGCAGGATGCCGGCCCTCGAGGACCGACTTTGGACACCCCTAATTTATGAGAACAACATTCAATATACACTCCAGACGTTTTGCTGTAAACGGGCATTAGTTATTTATAATCAAAACAGAGATGACTATTTGAGTTGTAATTAGGCCCTTTCCTGTCACAAACCAAATTCAGGTGCATTGGTATTTTTAAACTGCTGAGTGTTTTGTTTATATTTATTAAACTGTAGATGAAAACCTAATTTAGGGCCTATGAATCATTCTTTTTTAGAATTCAATACATAACTATAACCATTTGCTCAACATTCCCAGCTGCAGGATCAAGTGAATGTTTTTCATTGTGGGAATGTACTTCTCTTGCAGGGCTAACTGTCAAGCTACACCATCATGTGCTTTGATCTGTCTTGTAATGTATACAGTTAGAGATGCATTAATCACAGATTTTTGGGAGATTGGCTCAATTTCTTTTTTCTTGTCTTTTTGCTGTGAGATGTCACTTATTTTTGTTTATTTTTATTTATGGTAACCTTTATTTGACCAGGTAAGTTGATTGAGAACAAATTCTCATTTTCAACAAAGACCTGTTCAGAAAACATTAAAACATCATACAGCAGAAAGCAGAATGTCATGCTTTACATAAATTAGAAGAAAATACAAACAACAAACCAAAAGAAAGACAAAAAGGTAAAAGTATAAAACTACATATTGGTTCCCAATGTTTAATAAGAATAAATAGTTCTTAATTTCTAAACTAGTAGGGGTTTCTCTGGATACTTGATCTGATAAAACTAGATGTTGGTTCTCCATGTTTGATTCTATAAGGTAGATAGTACTTTCTAAGTTTGTTCTAGATTTATAATCTGACAGGAGTTTCTCTAGGTCAATATTAAAAAGTTTAATGCTAAATGTTGATCTAAGGCTGCGTTCGCACTGCAGCCTGGAGTGACCCAATTCCAATTTTATTTTTTTACATTATGTGACCTGTATCTGACCCTGTCATGACAGTCTGAACAGCACGGGTCAGATTCTTTTCGAATGCAACCCAGGGCACTTGGGTATTAGATACATATGCGATTCAAATGTGACCTAATGTTCAGGTCACATTCATCCGACCTGAACGTCACTGATACTCAACAAACATCACTATTCTGCATCCTGAAACGCACAAGCAGGAAGAAAAACAACCACCATGACGGATTATAATGAGGATTAAGTTGTTAATATGCTGCTCTGGTCGGACAACAACTTCAAATGTGTAAGCTAAGCTCCACCGTTAGCATCCATCCATGTTTACTTCTGCAAATACTGAGCACTTCTTTTTATGGCGGGTTGCAAAACATTGAGGAGGCTGAAGTTATTGCGCCCTCTACCGCGCATGCGGGACACCTTCAGGTTGTTTGCCCGTTCACACTGGAGAACACACACAGGTCGCACTTATTTGGAAGTGTGAACGACCACGGCAAAAAAAATCTTATTTGACAAAAAATTGGAATTGGGTCACTTCAGGCTGCAGTGTGAACGTAGCCCAAGGTTATGAGCAGTAGGGAACAGCTTCCTTTTAAAAAACTTCTTCAGCTTTGGTGGGATCACCCCTCAGTGAAAATATGGCAGTTTGTATGTTTCACACTTCCACAAGAAGTGTGTTTTTCTTAGACATGGTGTGTTTGGTACTCAGATAAAGATCAGCTGTTTTTAAAGTCTCCGACCATCTGGCCAACTAAAAAACTTGTATGGTCACCAGCTGGGTTAGGGTCTTCTCCACAGGAGGAGTTCTCTGTGGTTCATTCTTCCACCACAGAGACAGAAACACAATAGCTGTAATGTCCCGCCTTCCTATGTTCTCTGTTTTTCCAGACGAGGCTTTATGCAGCCCAGGCTGCCCATAAGGTGGAGGTGACTGGGTTTCAGCCTCAGGATGTGCAGGTCAGTAGGTGTTGACGTGTTTCTCTCCTCCACAGAGACGCTTCTATGCCGAGGCCAGGAAGGGCCAGTCCCTTACCGAGCCTCTGGTCGGTCTGAAGCTCTCTCCGGGGGCTGCCCACTCCTACCAGGACGTTCATGTATGTTGGGATGTCTCAATACAGAATGAGACTGGCGGTGGACTCATCCTGCTGTGTTCTGCTTTCGTTTGAATATGCTGAATTGTCCACCTAAGCATGCAGATAATTCTAGAAGCTGAAGCTTATAGGCAGACACTGTGGTGTGTCTGGCAAACAGTAACCCTGTTTATCGCCCTGCTCAGGTAAGCAAGCTGCCCAGTGGACTGGTGATCACGTCTCTGGAGAATTACTCCCCAGCCTCCAAAATTGGGGTCTTCATCAGGGCCGGCTGTCGCTATGAAACCCCTGACAACCAAGGTGTCACCCACCTGCTCAGGCTGGCCTCCAACCTGGTATGAAGCTACATTTATTACCAATGTTTTCTTACTTTTTTTTATGCTTTGTCAATTTGTCGTAATTCTTAAGACCCAGACTTTTAATTTTAAACCTTATTGGGATAATTATCGAAACTCTTCAATACAGAAAATAGCAAAACCTTTTTGTAGTCCATATTGTGTAGCTCTAATAGTGTAAATATTAAAGTACAGCTAAAAAAATATAATTTCATGAAGTTGTCCAATGATTTATTACACATAGAGTGAACTAATATGTCAATGCCTTTTTCTTTTGTATTTTTGATGATTATATAAAGAAAACACAAATCAGTGTCTCAGAAAATTCTAATTTTGTCACAGAAGGTTGTGTGGAAGGAAAAAGGTGCCAACATGGCTGAATAAATGTATCACTTTGGCATGTGTGTGCATACACTGTTTTTATTTGTGTATTTAGTTGTATTTTATCACTTATTTATTATCCTTCAAAATACTGTAATTATTTTTAACGGTGAATTTTTTTTTCTAAAGTGCTCCTTTGTTTTAAATAACTTTTTAAGACCTTTGTAAGTCCTGAGTAGTGCTGTATGAACAGAACCTTTAATGGTATTATCATATAATATTATGCTCATTTTCTTCTAGACAACCAAAGGAGCATCAGCGTTCAAAATCTGCCGCGGCATCGAGGCGGTGGGAGGCAACCTGAGGTCAGTGCCCCCCTGCCCCCCCTCCACTGACAGGAAAACAACATGACCAGAGTCACTCAGCGCTCTTATCTTTGGATGTTTCTGTTGCAGTGTGAGTTCGTCCAGAGAGAATATGATGTACGTAGTGGACTGCTTGAGAGACGACATGTAAGTGTTTCCGTCTGGCACGTCCTTCAGAGGCCGGCAATGAAAGCTGCTCACGTTTTCCTGCCTCCATCCTGATTGTTCCGCAGCGACACAGTGATGGAGTTTTTGATCAACGTGACAACGGCTCCCGAGTTCCGTCCCTGGGAGGTGTCTGACCTCACATCCAGGGTCAAGCTGGACAAAGCACAGGCTGCACAGAACCCCCAGCTAGGTGAGCACTGTGGTGTCATTACACTAGAGAGATGATGTCACTGTGTAGAATAGATGTGGAAATCCGTGTTTCAGTAAAAGTTCTCTGGTTTCTCCAGACATTAAATCCAGTTTGTGTGTTTCTGCTCTGTGTCCTTGTCCAGGTGTGGTCGAAGCTCTCCATGCAGCAGCTTATAAGAATGCTCTGTGTAACTCCCTGTACTGTCCAGACCACATGGTTGACCACATCCATTCTGAACACGTGAGTCAGTTCGCGCTCTCTCACTGCCCGTTCTGAAACGCCGGCCTGAGGAGGCCTGTTCCTCATCCACTTGTTTTCTGTTTCCTCAGCTTCACCAGTTTGTTCAAAACAATTTCACAAGTGCAAGAATGGCTCTTGTAGGACTTGGTAAGATCGTCGTCATTTAACCCAACGGTGTTGTGAAAGCCTATTGGCTGCGTTTGTGGACACCTCTGGCAAAAAACATAAAACAGGAACATAATCTCACACCGAGAAATGTAGAAAGATCCAAATTCTTTAGGGGGAAGAATCCCACATTAAGAAATATCATCTATCACTTTTGTTTTTTTTATTCTATTTATACTGAGGTTGATGAGGAGCCAACACATGGTGAGCAAGGCAATAATTAAGGTGTCTGTCCTTCCATCACAAATATTAAGGTTTGCTAAAAGCTCCTGCTTTTGAGGAAAAGATTGAGTTTGAGCCACAGACTTTGGCATGAAACAAAGGAAAAGCATCTCATGCCTCTCAGTATAATTTAACCTCAAACACGGTGGAAGGAGTAAAAGAAACAATTTAACACACTATCAAGTCAGTGCTCTGTCTGAAATCGAGTGTCAAGGAAGTATTTATGGGGTTCATTTCCTGCCAGAATGTTACAAACAGGTAAAACATGTTTCAGAAAGTGTCTCCTCTCACACAAATCACATCTTCTGCGCACAAACACACACTGCAACAAGGTTCTGCAAAAAGTCATTGACACTTATGACAGCAGGGGGCGCCATCAAGACAACTGAAACCTGTGGTTAGATGGAATAGATTTTATAAAGTATGTAGTTATATAGCATGTAGCAGGTTTCAGGTGTCTCAACAGTGCCCTCTGCTGTTGAAAGTTGCTGCACATTCTTTTGTACGCAAGGACAGTTTGTGAAATATATTGTATTTGTAACATTTTGGCAGGAAACGAACTCTGTTAGTGTCACCTCATTGGAGGTTCTGTGATGCTGTGGGTCCCTTTTTCCTCCAAGATCCCTTTCAAACACCAGGATGTTAGACAGCAATATTTGGCAGAATCTACTAGGAAAGTGAAGCTGGGTGGAAAGTGAACCAAATTCACCAGGCATGAAATCAACATTAATGATTTAGAGTTTCTGATGGGGCTACAGATTAATTTCTTTTCAGGATTTTTTTTATGCGTCTTTACCAGAGGTGCCAACCTGTAAATGGAGTCTTCACAGTAGTTGTAGGTTATGGTTTTCTCCCGCCCAGAGCTGTGACTGTGCTGTCCTCTGGCCTCTGGTCCTCCAGGTGTGGAGCACTCTGTGCTGAAGCAGGTTGGGGAGCAGTTCCTCAACATCCGCGGCGGAGCCGGAGCCTCCGGGGCCAAGGCGCTGTACCGCGGAGGTGAGCTCAGCGCCGCAACAGCATGATGATCCATTTGGACCCCCTGGGGCCTGTAGTTCCTGTACAGACCTGTAGCTGTGGTCCACAGGAGAGGTCCGTCTGTCCAGCCTGAGCAGCCTGGTCCACTCTGCCGTGGTGAGCCAGTCGGCTGCAGCCGGCACTGGGGAAGCCCTGGCGTTCAGCGTGCTGCAGCACGTCCTGGGAGCCGGTCCGCACATCAAGAGGGGCTCCGGCGGCTCCAGCAAGCTGGTCCAAGGGGTCGCCAAGGCAACTGCTGACCCCTTTGATGTGAGTGGCAGTCACTTTGTCATGCAGTCTTTAAAGTGCTGGGGGATAAGACTTAAAAATAAAACCAACATTTTTTTTTCTTTATCATTTTTTAAAATAAAGTACTTACAAATTACACAAAATCTTTTTGAAAACTTGCTTGTATTTCAGTCATCTCCTTCGAGAGTTGACCTGAATTCAGCCATCAGTAAAACAAGATGGCGGCGCTGGCCGGGTCGGCGCCCGAGGCTGTTTTCCAAAAATGAATTCCTCATAAACAGCAAATCTGATCAATCCATTTATCGCCCTGACCTTACATCTACCATAGTTTCAACATGTTTATTTATCTGCTTTTTATTTTCTGTCATTTTTAACTTTTCCATACCCAAGTCAAAAAAGAAGAAAAAAAAAAAAAAAAAAAAAAACTGGTACAGGAATAGATTTATAATATTTAAATTTCCTGTCAATGGTAAGAACACAAAATGTAGACTGAAAAAGTGTATGTAGAAGCACAAGTTTCTGATATCCTCACTTTGATAAACATAACATGAATCGACTTGACTGAAGGTCTTTATGTGAGGTTATTAAAGCAGATTTTTCCCTTCTTTTTCCCAGGTGAGCGCTTTCCATGCCAGCTACTCTGACTCCGGTCTGTTTGGGGTCTACACCATCTCCCAGGCTGCAGCGGCTGGTGATGTATGTTTATCCAACAGATCAATAGATCAACATCTCTGAGTATTGGCGTCAGACTAAGAATATAAAATGTAATTACAAGAATTAAGACACAATATTACCAGAAAAAAAGTTGTAAAATTATTAGGAAAAAAGTCATTCTTAAAGAAAAGAAACTCTTTGATACAAGTTAAGATTGATAAAGCTGAAGTTCTTTTGTCAAGATGTCCTCATTTGTCAAACCAATACCAAAATCAAGCTCCTTAAAATTCTTAACATTTCTCATTTAACGCAGTGGTAAGTCTGCTTTTTCGTGTTGGAATTCATCTAAAATATGTTTTCCTAATGTTCTGACTTTATTCTCAGAATTAAAATTGTTGTTTTTTTTTTTCGTTTTGCTGGCCCTAATGCTCCGTCCTGATTTCTAATGTGCTCTGTTGTCCTGTCAGGTGGTCAGGGCCGCCCTGACCCAGGTTAAGGCTGTTGCTGATGGAGGAGTCACAGCTGCTGATCTGACTCGGGCCAAGTAAGAAACACATGGACAGCTGGTTGAGAAAGGAGCTTAGGTTGTGTTCCACCAGCAGTTGAGAGGGTACAAAAATAACATACTCAAGGAAAAGTACAGTTACTTTGATCAACTTAAATACAAGGAAAGTTATAAGTGTAATAAGTTGCTCAAATACAAGTTGAAAACTACCACATAAAAATTTTACTTTAAGTAAAAGTTATTTTTTTATGAGCAAAAGAAAGTTTCTGTCATATTTTAAATCAATCAAAACTCAGCACCTGATCCTGTTTTCAACTTTAACTTTAACAAATTCTAATCATGAGTACCAGATAAAACTGATGTTATTGACATTTGTTGTAAAAATGGTCAGTCTGAAACAAACCAGACTCAGTTTACACAGTAGGACAAAGCCGTTGTCTTTCTCATGCTTATGGTTCAACTGGTGTCTAAAGTACAGACATGGGGTTTCTTTCTCTCAGAGGTGAACTTGAACTACACTTGATGTCGTCCAACTGATGGAACACCTTGTGATTTTATTAGTAACCCAGTGCAAGGATTGATGCTGGGGGTTTTTATTCTGTTTATTTTATTTTTATTCTGTCCCGTCAGACCGTCAGTTCCCGAAACCACTACCAAAAAAAAAAAAAAGAAAAAATCATAGAAAACTTGCGGGGTCCAATTGACCCAGTCTCTTAAGACAGTTGGAGGGTTAAGGTAAAACATGACTATCAATTTTTTTTGTCTCTAAACCAGTACACATTTATTTTTTCCTCTTCAGGGCTCAGCTAAAAGGTCAGTTCCTGATGTCTCTGGAAACATCTGAGGGTCTGCTGGAGGCCATGGGCTCTCAGGCTCTGGCTGATGGATCCTACCACACTCAAGAAGAAATCTCCAAGAACATCGACAATGTCTCCCTGACTGATGTTGCAAATGTAAGATTTTGTGTTTTATTTTTTTATGTGATGGGTTAAAATGTTGGAGGTTGAAACCTTTCATTTCAGCTGCTGCTTCATCTTCCAGTTTTGGCTTTGAATAATAATCATTGCTTAGAGCAATTTTGAATAATGCTAGTAATTTAGATCAAAATGACCAAGTCAGGGCGCCACTTGATTATCAAGAAAATAATAGCCAAATAGTTCAGTCTCAGTTATCATTTATAAATATCTGCTACCTACTGATGAGGCTCAGGTTTTAAAATAATAGATGAAGACATAAGTCCTGCGCTGGTGTTATGTGAACAGCAAGAAACTATATATTTATGGAATTAGCACACGCTACGTTAAAACATACAAACTAATCTAGAAGGTAAAAACAGCAAAAATATACAAATAGAACCAATAAAATGATTGAATGATGTCACAGTTCAGAAAAACATTTGGTCACCATTGTTCCTGTTTTTGCTCTCCTTCTCCTCCCAGGCTGCCAAGAAGTTTGTGACGGGCAAGAAGACGATGGCCTCCTCTGGTAACCTCAAAACAACTCCCTTTGTGGACGAAATTTAAAACGACCTACTGTACCTTTTAATTGACAGCAATGTTCAAGTTATTTCTCCACATTCGAATAAAACCTTTTTTTTATGCTACAAATCTCAGAGCATTGTTATGGTAACACCACTGACTCTTATCTGTGCTGCGACAGTATGTTTGCTCTCTGCTGCATTTCTGTACTGTTTCATCTATTCACATGAAAACTGTATAGCTGATGTAAAATAAGGAATAAAATCTATCTGCCTTCTAAATGTGTCAGGCGCTCTGTCTTTGATGAAATTTTGTACAAAATTTTAAAATTTACAACATTTTGTTCCTCCACATTCCTTCCTGATTTTCAAATAGAAATGATCCAACATGTTACATTCTGGTCCATCGATGTCAAACTGATTTTTAATTTGGGCCGTATGAAGATTATGACTGTTTTAAAAGGACCAGTTGTAGTTAAATGTATTAATGAAACTCATTAATAAACTCCTTAAATATGAATAAAAAGCTGCCTCTGCAGTCAATGAGTACTTGGAGTTAAATAATGCTGAACATCATTTCACATTGATGTAATTTGGCAGAATACATATGAAAACTACAGAAAAAGGTTATAGCCACTGGAAAAAATTAAAGATTTCTATGAATCTCATGAGATCAAAAGTCAGAATTCTGAGAATTTTGACTTTTTCCCAGAATTCTGAAACTTTTTCTTTGAAATTTGATTTTTTTTTCTCAAGAAAAGCTTTGGCCCCATATTTAAAGTAAGACGTGCCGCTACGCTATAGCAAAACATGGCAAACTATAACAAGTATTGCTGACGTTCATAGTTTAAAAAGCTAGCTTGGTATCACATGATGCTTCTGAGAACACATTTTGAAATGGGAAAACACAAAAAATAAATCAAATTTAATGCTTCACACATTTCTGCATTCTTTTTTGAAGGTACATGTTGCTTGTAAGGTCATATGCTTAAAGAACTTTTAGTCAAACTTAAGTAATGGGTCTTTAGGGAAAAAATAAACTAAAATTTCTTTCCTGGCTTCCGTAGTTCTTCCGATGCCCCAAACTATCCGAGCCTCTGACCCTGACCTCATGCTGATGGAGAGCGCAGGCCTTCAACTGCATGTTTTGCTGGCAGGGAGATTATATTATTCATGTTTCCACGTCTCTGAAAAACATATGGTGGTGGTGGAGGTGGGGTGGGGGCTTCGTTTCTGAGAAATGTTCACAAAGCTGTGAGATTCAGGATGGATGCCAGCAGCAGAAATCTAGTTGGGTCAAAGGTCATACGGTGCCACTCAGCCCACAACAACAAGGTTCAAGCTTCCAAACTCACCTTTGATCTAAATGCTGTTGCTCAAACTCTTATTTTCTGCTATATGCACAGCTGTAAGGGTTTTTTATCCCAACGTTAGATGAAATAAGCTTTGATCGCTGTGCAGTCCACAGCTGAGGAAACTACGGCGGCGTATTGGGGCCACTGTAAATAGAAAACATGTAGAAAATCTCCACCAAAAAATCCTGACATTTTGAGAATATCAGAAATTTTCAAGAAAAAACAAGGAAACTTCTGAGTTTGAAAATTCAAAAATTTGCAAGAAAAGTCTCAGAAATTTTCTAGATAAAGAAAAAGAGAAATTTCTTAATTTCAAAAGTCTAATATGTTTTGACTTTTGAAAATCAATAATATTTGTCAGTTTTTTTTCTGAGATTCATCTCAAAATTTACTTAGAATGTTTTGGCAGAAATTTACTCCTGCCCTCCCTTTCTTTGTACCTATATTATCTCTAATATGCCGTCACTGGAAACAGAACCTTATAAAACTTTGGAAAGGTTAATGGCAAAGAAACCCATGATGACTCTGGAGGAGGTACAGAGATTCACAACTCAAATAGTGAAAACCTACTGTTAGTCAAATGTCTCTCAAATGATCCATTTTGTAAAATGTAAATTTTCTACGAACAAGCCATTTCGTTTGTAACAGTTTTATTTTCATAGTTTCTATGGGTGACATTCACAAAAAAGTTGAATTATCTTTATTAAGTAAATAACTGCAGTATGTGTTTACAGCACAAACGTATATATTTTGATAAAATATAACATTTCAATACATAAATGTCAGATACCCATGTAGTTTTTTTTTGTTACATACAAATGTTGAATGCATTAACATTTTAGTGTTACTTGTAATAAAAGGAAAATATAATAAACAGTAGAGGAAAAAAGTTGATTATAGTTGCTTTGGTAGAAACAAAATCCTAATTTCAAATTAAATATAACAGTTAAGGTAACAAACTAACTGTAAGCAACACTTAACTATCAACATTGACTAAAGAGAAACAAGCAAGAATAAAGCAAGAAAAAAACAAGAAGAAGGAAGCTCACCGTAACCCTCCTCTTCCTCTCTGCTGCTGTGTGAACTATCAGTGTGGCACAGAGCCGCCGTGACGTGTGATGAAAACAGAGAGCAACGAGAATCCATTCTGCTCTCATATCCAGCCCTTTCTTAAATATATTTGTAAATGAAAAAGAATAACAAGACTTACTGCAGTGTGAGCAGAGCATTGTAAACAAGCAAAGTTAAAAACGTTTCTCACTGAGACTCGAGTTAATCGTTCATCCCTGAATTCACTAGTTTGTTCATAGCAGTGGCATTATTTCAAACTTAAAGGTACATTTTGTGTGATACGAATTCTAGTTTACTTTAGAATTTATGTATATATATATATATGTGGGGACCGAAGCCTGGTCCCATAGAGAGACCAGGCTTTGTGTTCTCGGGTGACAAATTTAGTCTCCAGTAATCACACCATCAGGATTTTCGACTCAAGGGAGCAGAGTACAAATGGAGGGCACAGTTTTTAGAGTTTCATAATTTTTAAAAACTACTTTGCAATCATACACTACCAAAAAGATCCATTGATGTTTGTGGTTGCAACCCAACAGTAAGGTTAAAGTATGAACACTCATATAAATCAAGTGAAAACCGTCTTGAAATGTCCGAAAGCAGCAAAAATGTTGCAGTGTGGAAATTTTTTAACTATTACATGTGAGAAAAATACATAATAATTCTTTAGCACTTCTTACATAGCAACACTTTGTTTTCATTATTCAACTGAAAACAGCAAATAGGACTCATAAAATGATGAGAACAGAGGAAAGGTTTGTAGAGTGGACAACTTTACAGATTTAGCTTTTTACATGTATACTCGAATAAAACACCATGATCAACAACTCCAAAATGAGAAGGGACCACAAGGGGGCACAATTGTTCACAGCTCAATCACTGTTCCTGTGAAATTCTTGCACCACCTACAAAAAAGTAAAATATAAAATAAAAATGCAAGTTGCCCACACCACTTCAGTTTGTGTTTGGGACGTTCAGGGATCGGCGCGGCAGACAGCGTCAGGCCTTACTGGTCCCTCTCTGCCGCAGCCTGGCCTTTAGTGCGGCTATGAGCATCAGAGTTCCGGTGAGCAGCTCCAGGCCGTAGGAGAGCCAGGCCAGGCCCAGAGACCAGCCGAAGGAGGTGTGGATGTAAGCCAGGCCCTCCGGCCCCACCAGGCGCTTCGTCTCTGTCAGAGCTTGGTAGGAGTAGACAATGTAGAGACTCGCACCACAAAGAGTCAGCAGGCCTGGATGTGGAAGCAAACAGAAAAAAAAGGAATATCATTTCATTTCTTTTTTAGGTTTCCAGACACAAATGTTTATTTTGAGAGAGAGCAGATAATCTACGCAACAAATAAACATCTAGTACTTCTCATGAGAAAGTCTGCACAAGGCCGACCCATTATGATCCATTAATACTGTCAGATAAAGTGCAGCCATAGAATTATTAATTCAGTTGTAAAATATTTATGGAAGTTTTAGCAAATAGAAGGTAGGTCCTTTTTAGAAATATTATTGATAGAGATCAAATGTGATGTGTGGATTTATTGACTTTTAATTCATCTGAGTCTACACGGAAATATATATTTAATAGATTATGTAATCATTATGAGAGTCTCTATTGCCTCATTCTTGAGGGTAGCTTATCCTGATCTATGCTATCAGTTATGATGCTATAATCCTAGCATGAAGGACAAACTGACTACTGTTCCACATTTTCTTCTCCAGTTTACATTATCTACTGCTATTTAAACTGTTCACTTTAAGTTTTTTATCATTTTTATTCATGTTTTGCCCTCCAAAAAAGCTACATCTGCTCTGACTGTCTGCTTAGCTGTAGCATAATAGACTGAACTGATTTGACTTGAATTGAATTTAGTGGGCGTGGCTAGCGCTGCTGTAAGCCGATTGGTCAGATACAGATCGCTAATCAGGAGCAGGAATGGATCAATTTAAAGAGACAGAGTCAAATTATTCCACGATGTGCCGCATCACAGGACCTGGGAAATATGTATGTACTGAAATGAACTTTAACACACAATCAATACTGATTTTTTTTTTTTTTTACGTTAAAATTATTTTTAAATTAGTCTTCAAAAAAGACTAATTTAGAGGTTTTTGCTTATTATTCCATCAACACAATAACCCATATATGTGATTTAACATTTAAAACCGTGGGAGCTCCACATCCTCCAGTCAAGACCTTTTTTAATCAGTTTGTGGACTCTGACATCACCGGGACCTGGCGGTAAGAGCGCTAATCTAAGAGACAAGAATCAAGCTGGCAGAAATCTCATATTGAGAGACAGGAAATGCACTGATGTGTGCGATATTAGCCTCCCTTATCTACATAGAAAGAAAGCAAGACCAACTGGTTTTCACTGTGTTGCTATTGGAAACCGTTTTAATTTTGACAGCGTGCTCCTGGTTTCAGTGGATGCGAGTGGAGCTACCCAGGGTGGTGACTAATCAAGATTTTATTACAATTACACCCTGAGGCGCAACAGAGAGGGGGATGTGATGAGGAACCGAGTCTGATGTCTCATTGTTATGCTCTTGACGGCAATGAGTTGGAGGAAGAGAGAAAAGGACGAAGACGCTGCTGGGAAGCAAACAGGAAGGACAGAAGTTGGCTGTCTTCCTCTGCTTCAGAAACAAAAGTTGCTAACGATGTGGGTTCATGTCGGTCTGTCAACTTTACGTCTGTCAGGTGGGGGAAAAAGTACGACGTCGCTTTCTGTTGTTGGGATGTAAACAGTATTTAACATCAGCTGGTGTCAAACTCATCACCTCTCTGCTTATCAGGAGGATTGTAGTCATTTAGTTTATGATGTAAAGAAAAGTGTTGACATTCCTGTTAAAGTTAAATGGTTCACCTTTACCTGTCAAATACCAGAATTATGGCCTGGATTTCAACCTGATAGAATCTTATAAAAACACCTGACAAGGTGGAAGGAAAAACGGATTCATTGTTTTCAATTTTCTTCATTAATGCAAATCTAAAAAGTGCAGCATTTATTTGTATTCAGTGATATACATAAATACTTTCTTGTTTCCAGCAGATACTTTCTCATGTGAACCAGTCAGTATCTCTTGAAGACCAAATGCTTTCTTATGTGCACCAGACAGCAACTCTGGCGCACCAGATTCTTTCTCCTCCCCACCAAGTCATTCTCTATATTTATAGAGAATGACTACAAAAAAATAAATAAAAATTCAACTTCCTGTTTGAGTTTGTTGAAATTGCTTGGTTAGCTACCAAGAGCATCTGGTGCGCAAGAAAAGATAGAAAATTTGAGGAGAATTTGTGTTTATTCAATTTAAAACAATATAAATCATAATAGCTCTGTTCAGTCAACCATCTGAAAATGGAAGAAGTGGCATTTCTACAAACCTACCAGGAAGTGGCCGTCCATCTGAAAGGAAAACACGAACCAGTCCAGTTAGGACGAGCCGTGTTGGAAACCCAGCAACCATGAGGATGAACAAACCAAACCTCCAACACACTTTTATCACCAAACACTAACACTCCACACCACTTGAACTCCATTTTTCTACTTGTAGTCCCAATGAAGTTGTAGTCCAAGAACAACAACTTGTACGCTCTGTCTTTGTGAAGAACTATAAGATTTTTATCTGTTTTATGAATAGAATGTTCGTACTTATTTACTCTCACTCACAGCCACAATGGAACGGTTCGGATCCCAGCAGATTCATGTTGGAATAAAGATGTTGAAGCTGTGACAACAGTCCCATTTGTAACAACAGCATGAAACAGAGCTAGTAACTACACGGCTACATCTATGCTGCAGTCTACACAACACAAATCTGCTTCCTGGATCTTAAAATGCTCTTTTCTCTTGGTGATTGATGATTGGTGAGGAGTAGTTGCATCATTCGCCTCGTGGCACAAAAATAACGGAGGAAGCATGAAACCACACCAGCTCCACAAAACCAGGAGTTCAGGGCAAATCCTTTGAATTCTGTAATGTTTCGATCCCTGCTGAACATTTCCTCCTCTCCTTTCTGACGGAAACTGTCTCAGACTTTATTTGTAATAATAGGAAACCGTTATGATGGCAGCCAACAAGCTGTAATCATGTCTCTCTGGAGAGGTTAGATGAGTCTGCCGGTCTGATGGTTTGATCGCGCATTGGTTGCTAAAAAATGTGCATTTTTTTTAATTCATATTGTAGCACATTAAAAAGAACTTCATTACTTTTTATGACCGTCTTATTGCATGACATAGTGCTGCTGGAAGCCAAGTATATTGCCTTTATCCTGATCAATTCTGGATGAAGCGTCAGTCAGTCAGTCAGTCAGTCAGTCAGTCAGTCAGTCAGTCAGTCAGTCAGTTAGTTAGTTAGTTAGTTAGTTAGTTAGTTAGTTAGTTAGTTTGTTTGTTTGTTTGTTTTAGATTTTTCATACTTTTGATTAATTTTAGTTTAAGAATTCAAAAACATCAAAGTACTGTATAATGATTATTCATTGGTTGGGTAATGAATACCCAACAGAAGATTCCATTTTCAAAAAAATGTATTCAGTTATTGTTCAATGATGACTAACTGTTGTTTTCTTCCAACTTTATCTGATGGAGTGCCGTAATTTGCCGACAGATGATCATGTAAACTTCTTGTGTGGGTAAAAAAAAAGAATGTATTTCACATCAATTTGAAAGGCTAACAAATAGATCCATAAACACTAAAGCGAAGCATATTACATCTATAATTTCAGTGTTCCTTAGAGCATGACATACTTATGACTGTTTTTATCTATTTCAGTTCAAAAATGTTTTTTTCAGTTTCAGTTTTCATCATTTCATCGGTTTTAGCTGCAGCCTGACTGAGACGGATCCACTGTGAGCTCTAATCGCTGCCAGAGCTGCTTTTACCACTTACTGATGTGAAGGGGGGAATACTTATACAGTCACTTATTTAATGCTAATTGTTTTTATTTAATTCTCATTATTTTGTAGAAATTGGTTTTCACATTAACATTAAATCTGCCATTTCCTTTGTCAAAAAAAATGCCACATTTTGTCGATTGTGATTGATTTGTAAAAGGGTAAAACATCCCAGGGGGGTGAATACTTTTCAGTTATTTGTGAGAAATAAAAACACAAGAAGAGCATATTTTAAATGCATCAGAATGCAACTTTTGTTGAATTCTGATGTTGTTTTCTTTGATGCTTAAACACATTATGCGTATTTCTTTAAAGGTTATTAGTAAATACTAGCTTAAACTAAGTAGCAACTGATGATCAAAAAAAATCGGCTTTCTCAACGTTAGACGGTCAAAATGTTCACAAAAAGGTTGTAATCGGATTCAAACCTTCACCCCATCCTGCCCCTCACCATGCGCCGACTATTAAGGGAAGACTATAAAGAGTCTTTGTAGGTAAGTGTCTGTCTGTCACAAGGTTCTCTTTATGGAGGTCATAAGGCAGGAGAGATCAAGCTGGACGAGGTGTGCCACAAGCTCAGAAGATTGCTTTATGAATCCAACAGTAATCTGATTACCAGAAATACCCACATTAACATAACAGTGTTAAGATCAGTCAGAGTAAACTTTACCAACAACCAAAACGTAGGAATCGGTTAGAATGGCTGGTAGAGGCCCTGGTGGGAGATTCACATCCGCCCATAAGAACAGACTGAAGTTAGTTTTTCTCGTCATCTTGATTGTGTTTGTTCTGACTGAGGTCTTCATGTTGATCACATAACCCACAAATATTCTCTTCATCTTGTGAGACGCTGCTTGTGCTGGAACTTTAAATCAACTCTTTCAATGCAAGAAAACAGAGCACCACAGAAGCAGTCTCTTCTGTGGTGCCAAACATTTGTCACACATCCATTCCTTCACCCAGCAGTGAAGAGGTTTCCGTACCTCTGGCTGTGCATAAAGCTCAAAAGATGATCAATCCACCTCAGTGGTCAGCAGTTAGATTCCCTCCCATTTCTACCAACAAAAATGTAGTTTTTGCCCACATCACACAATGTTTTACTATAACCAATCCACGGATTTAGTTTTAAAAACTTGTCTAACTTGCTCAAATTATTTCCTAACCTTTTTTCTGCTGAGAACACCTAATTTAATTTCTTTGAATTAAATAAATCTTCACAGCCCAGCACTTTTTACAAGTCTCCTCTGTAGCCCTAAGCTTCACAGTCTAACACCGGAATGCAAATAAACGCCACACATCACTGTTAAAATGTTTACTGAATTCATTCGTTGTTAAATATGTTGTGTGAACGCGTAGCAGTGCCTCTCCCCACATTACAGGCACAACGCCACAGATACAGTGAGACAAGATCCAGGAGAAGAGTTTGCATCATTTGATGTTCCGTCCTTTTATCACCTCTACTGCTCACAGAGGGAAACTGTCAGGAAACGTAGCCACTGGTTCAGATAAGAGAATGACACCTTGGTCAAAATCGAAGCCAAAGAAGTGGAAGCCTTTACCAAGTGAAGAAAAAATCAAGTTTACAAGGGAGGATGGCATGACAACAAACTATCCTTTTGCATCGTCCGGCATACATTCAGACAGAAAACCACCCAGTTTTCTATAAACTCTCTGAATCTCACCACTCACTGGAACAAAAAACATTCAGTCACTAAAACCTTGTGGCACAGAGTCGACCAGATCCCCACAAGGAAGGAACTGAAGGACGAGAAACACACTTCAAACATCAACACACAACTCACCCTAATGAAGGAGAAAATAAAAGGAGAAGGAAAGTTCATCACAGGATGTGGCTGGAGATTCTGAGAAACTAAGAAGGATATGTTCCAAGCATGACATAAAACCCAACAGCTCTCTCTGAACGATTCATTTCAAGGATAAGACACTCAAACACACACTCAGTGGGGTAACACACCACTGCAGTGAGGAATGTTCAGACCTCTAGATTGGAGAAACAACAGCAGCTACACAAACGGACAAAGGACACTCATTTGAAGATATTAATTTGCAAATTTAGGATGGGGAAGACGGATGGATGGAGGAAAACCAACCAGAACTAAACAGAGGTGTTGGGATCAGGTTTCACCTTTTGAACAAGTACTCTCGTCTCCACAGGAGGCTTTATACAACACTTCACACACCGGGGCGTGTGATCAGAACAGCTCATGTCATTAGAGACATGTTTGGATCATCAAACACTGAGCAGAACAGAGGCGTGGAGCCACGTGTTCCACCGGCCCCACCGCAGTGACCTTAACGACCTCTCAGCCTCTCAGCCTCCATCCAGGCTCCAAACTGAAAAACCGCAGCTGGACGTGTTCTGTTGACTCTACGCCACAGTGATGCGAAGCAGAGCTGGTCTCATGCTTATTGTGATGTGTTATTGCTGCTTTTATGTAACTTGGTTGCTCCCATAACAGCAACAGGGTGACATATGAGGCGAGAATCTCTCATCATACAAGGTGCAAACTTTACAACCCTACAGCCTTAGTTTGGAGTTATTTAGTCTGTAGAGCAGATTTTCACTGTTTTGCTTGTTAGAATGAGTAAACCATATAAAATATTTTTGTCTTTTACCGTCTATGACGATTCAGTTTAGTCATTATGTCTAAAAATGTTATCTAAAAGTTAATTTATGACACAAATCCAATTAAAAAGGTTGAATTACTATATGTTATAGAGATTTGTTTCACACATCGTGATATTTTCAGGTCTTAATTTATGTTCATTTTTGATGATTTTGGTTTATAGCTACTGGAAACTCAAAATATTGCTTCTCAAATTCTACAAATGTTTCATAAGAGTGATGAGAAAGGATTTTTAACACAAAGCTGTGGGCCTGCTGCCATGCAGCATAAGGTAGATCATCTCAGCGCAGTACGACATGGAGGCAGGAAGCCAGAGCTCTGCTGAGGTGCTGAAGACGTCCAACCGGCTTCAGCTCGTCTGCAGTACTGGTTCTCATCTTCCTCTTGATGTGTTCTCATCGATTCTCAACTTTACTTGATAAAACCCAGTGGATCTACACCAGAAGGAGACATGGCTCAAACAATCATCACTGACTGCTGAAACCTCACACTGGACCTCAAGAAACTTGGGTTCAGTTCCTCTCAATTCTTCCTCCAGACCTCAGAGACCTTAATTTTAAAATTAAAAACAAAGAAAAGCAAAACAAAACAACTGTCTACACTTTTTCCTTCCACGTAGTTTTCTATTAATATGCTTGAATATGGCAGTCTGTGAAATGCTAGCATCTTTAGGAATGTCCCTTTGTAGCTAACTTAGCTGTCATAAAATTTATGCGTTAAAAAAACATTAATTTGTATTATTTAATATTCCAATTTTCTGAGAAATTGATTTTGTTCTTTTGTTGTCATTAGATCTGAGCCATAATCATCAAAATGAACAACAGACGTGTGAAACATGTTCTGCACGATGAAAAGAATCTTATGAAATGTAGTTTATTCTTCGGAATAAAACAACTTTTTGTTGATGTTCCAGTTTGTTGAGCTTCAGCTCTTTCAGTTGTAACTTACTGCTGATGAAGAAGTAACAGGCCGTGCCGGTGAGCAGGACGGGGCTCTGAGCCAGGGCGCTGACCAGTCCGCAGATTCCCCCAAACAACAGGAGAACCAGGCTGAGCGGCAGCATCACCACGATGGCTCTGTGCATGCCTGGAGCGGAAACACACGGATTGAGCTAAAACACACACACACACACACACACACACACACACACACACACACACACACACACACACACACACACACACAGAAAGAGAGAGTTTGTGAGGAAATAAAGCTTAAGTCTCACTCAGCATGCGCAGTTCGGTCTCGGTGTATTTGGAGGAATCGGCTGCAAATGAATCAATGGAGTCAGGATGCATCTTCCCTCCTGGATGTAAAGGGAAAAAAAACAGCCACAGCATTCTTCCACTGTGATTTAACTAGACCTCCTGGACGGTGCGTTTAAAGGCGCAGATTACCTTCGTTGATGCGCCACAATCCCGAGTGAGAGCTCATATCCTCAAACTCGGTCGTGTTCATTGGGTTCATCTCTATGATGTACCAATAATCGGTTCCGAGGGAAGTCGCCAGAAAGGCGAAGCTGAGAACGCCGCAGACCCCGGCAGTGATGACCAGAGCGCCAAAGGTTACCTTCATGGTGTGCGGCTGAAGGTTCGGCTTCGTGCGTAACGTACAGTCCGCGGCGGTGATCCAAAGTTTCCCACGGTCTGTGGGACTTTTCTTTTCTTTTCAGAAAAGAAAAACAAAAGAAGATATTTTTTCGAACGGCTGTAAGAAAATTCTGGCATCAAACGGGAGAGGCTCTCTGACGGCAGTGTTCCTCTCAGCTTCTATCTGGGAGGGACTTGATTCACTCATCGAGCGCGTTTACGCAAAGGCACAGGAGAGATGAGAGGAGGAGAGGAGAGCGCAGACAGGCACAGGCGGTCGGTGACCAGCAACCTGATGAGACCAGCTTATGCTTTGGTAGAAAACATCAAGCTCAAAGAGTGATCTCTGGAAATATTATAAAAGGAAAACAGAGTCCTGGAAATGTATACCGTTAAACATCGGCTACATTTTATTTGGGTGCTGCTGTTCATTAGCGGCTCTTGATATGGGCTGTAGGGGCAGTTGCCCAGGGCAGCATTAGAAAGGGCCGAGGCAAACGCAAGGAAAGAGAACAAATAAAGAGAAAAAGATTTGCATGATTTATATAGAAGTTCTATATTGAGTATACTGATATTGAGTATACTGA